>NC_081523.1:3024776-3042276 GCF_030273125.1 Centropristis striata
AAATTATTTACCTAATGCTCCTTCCTGCACTTTATTTCTATCTATTCTGTGCAGTGGTGGAATGTAACTAAGTACATTTACTCAAGTACTGTACTTAAGTACAATTTTGAGATATTTGTACTTTACTTGAGTATTTCCATTTTATGTAACTTTATACTTCTACTTCACTACATTTTGAGGCAAATATTGTACTTTTTACTCCACTATATTTAGCTGCCAGTTTTAGTTACTTTTCAGTTCAAGATTTAACATAAAAACATAATTAATATGAAATGTTTGCTAACATGTTAACATGTTTTAAATTGAACATCATAAGAGTATATTAAGTAGTAAAAATTAGCCCTACCTTGAGAAAATTAAAGCGGTCCGTACATAAATGCATCAAAAATAATAACCCACCAATATATTTTTAGAATATATAAAACAATCCAAGTGGGTCCATTCTGCATAAAAAGTACTTTTACTTTTGATACTTTAAGTACATTTTGATGCTGATACTTTTGTACTTTTACTTCAGTAAGTTTTGAATGCAGGACTTTTACTTGTAGTGGAGTAATTTCACAGTGTTGTATCAGTACTTTTACTTAAGTAAGAGATCTGAATACTTTTTCCACCACTGATTCTGTGGAAGTATAAAGTAGCTGAAAATGAAAATACTCATACTACAGTACTTCAGTAAATGTACTGCTGTGTTATTTTCCACCACTAACTTTAATCATAGTCACTGATGCATTAGCTTTTATTTTTTAAACTCTGTTAAAACTATTTAGTTTAGTGTGTTTATCGTTCTAAAAGTGATCCATCTGTGTGAAAATACTATATATACTTAAAATAATATTGCAGAATGGCAAAATTATTTTTTATTTGATTTGATTTCATTATTGTTAATGAACCAACTTGTTCGAAATATATGCAAAATCTCATTCTGCCAAGTAAGTTCAGCTGTCTAATGATGTAGTCAGACAATACTTCCCTCTAAAATGTGCTGGAGTACAAAGTAGTGTAAAATATAAGTACATCAAAATTGTATAACTAGTATAGATATTTATGAATCGTAATGATATGCCTAATACATTGCATATTCCTTAATATAGGGGGCCAACAGAATTACTCAAGTGCAGGAATACTTATTGGATTTGTGGGTCTCTACTAGTTATTATTTGTGATCTTCTGCGTAATAAAAATACTACTTTAATGGGAGAATTAATGTACTAAAACACAGCTTTTGCTTGGACTAATTTATCTTTAGAACCGGACAAATGTCTATTGTGAAGTCTCAAATCCCATTGTAAGTTGCCCAAGTGAACATATAAAACAAGAATCAAAGTAATGTATAAGGCTTTATTAAATATTTCATTGAACATAATTTAAAAACAGTGTTAGTAGGCAGATGATCAAATAAATATATATGTTAAAATAATGCATAAATATATAAATAAATAGCTAAAAGCATTAATAGTTATTTCATTCAACACAATAAATACACAGGGTGCATAGCACATAGCACAATGATGCCACCTTCTGGTGAAACTTGACTTATGTCAATAACTAAGCATTTCACTTTCTGTACTCGGTACATACAGTAAATTGAGGCTCTGTAATACTTGCAGAAGTCTTTCTATCAGACAGTGGTTAGTGATTTTAAGCACTCTCAGATTTGATCTCTTGGATGTTGAAGATTCTGGAGCGTTGGGCGGTCTCCAGACACATTTCCAGCGGCTTGTTGTTCTGCTCAGCTGTGCTGATGTACCAGTCTGGGAAGGCGACAGACATGAGGGTGGTGATGTTCACCCCGGTGACCTGCTCGTAGAAGAGGAACCGCACTTTGTCGCTGTCCGAGCTCATACTCGCCAGACTACTATCATCCGTCACCGCCTGGAAGAAAAATGTCAGAAAGTTAGATAAGTGATGAGCAGACAGATCTAATACGTTTCCCTTGGTTACTGTCTGGGCCTTTAACAACTGTGGCACATGGGATTAAAGGTGTTATATGTGATTCTTGAGTCTAATTTTCAGGTTATCAAACCCAGAGTGTCAGTATTTGACAATTTAGGAATGAGCAGTGGTGGAAAGTAACTAAGTACATTTACTCAAGTACTGTGCTTAAGTACAATTTTGAGGTACTTGTACTTTACTTGAGTGTTTCTATTTTCTGTTAATGTATACTTCTACTTCACTACATTTTGAGGCAAATATTGTACTTTTTACTCCACTACATTTAGCTGACAGCTTTAGTTACTTTTCAGGTCGAGATTCAACATGAAACATATGATCAATTTAAGGTGATTAGACTTGTTTTATTTTATTAAATCTTATAACAGTATATTAAGTACTTAAATGAGCCATATCTTTACAAAATTAAAACCCTGCTTACATAAAATCATCAATACAAATAATGTAATAATATATTTAGAATATATTAAACAATGTGAGTGGGTCCATTCGGCAAAATGAGTACTTTTACTTTTGATACTTTAAGTACATTTTGATGCTGATACTTTTGTACTTTTACTTCAGTAAGTTTTGAATGCAGGACTTTTACTTGTAGTGGAGTAATTTCATAGTGTTGTATTAGTACTTTTACTTAAGTAAGGGATCTGAATACTTCTTCCACCACTGGGAATGAGACAACATTTTTACCTTTAAGGTCTTCATGTGGCACTTTAAAACTTTCATAATCAATAACTCTGCCTTTCAATTGAACTGTTTTTAATGTTTTTGCATGTGTTATGTCTGTGCTGTTTTGTGTTTTTTCTCTGTACTCTCAACGTCATTTTAAATGAGGGGTTTCCCTTATTGATTCCTCAAGAAATAAATAAAGGATAAATGAAAATGAAAAATGAAAAAATGTAATGATTTTTACCTCCAGATGTAAAGTTGGCTCAGCACCATCCTTGCGGCAACACAGGTAGAGATCACTGCCTCTGATTCCCAGAGCTATAGTTCTGCCCTCGACGGTGGCTGCAGGGTGAGCGTAGGACGACAGGTTCAGGTGAACTGTGGAGAGAACGGAGGATACAGGTTCATTTCATTATCATGCACATCTTACAACAAGAAAGAATGATTTACATATTCCTTTCTGTAGGACTTCTGTTGCCAAATTCTCATTTGTTTATCAAGGTGCAGTGCTGTGGAATGACTTAAAACATCTAACAGAATCATGTTCCTCTTTAAATACTTTTAAGACCAAGCTCAAAACATCCCTATAGATGTTTTACACCTTTGTATTTGTTTTGTTTGTATTTTTTTATTTTCATCTAGCTATGTAATTTAAGTAAAGTATAGTTATTTATAGGTTTAAGAGGGAGGGTCACGTATAAGCCCTTTGGGCTTTTTGATCTTTCCTGCATTTTCTTTTACTGTTTCTTGTACTGTTATTTCCTAACAATTGTATGTTTTTTAAGTGCAAACAACAATAAATTAAAAAAAAAAAATAAATAAAATTCTATGAAAAGCTGAGAGACAATGCCACTCTCTGTCACGGTACTACTTTCTTCAAGAACACCTGCATTTCTACAACAACACTTTACATTTCTTGCCATCAGCTTCCATCTAAAGTTCTGGCTTTAAACTCCATGCCACATTTTTTTTTTTTGGATGATATTCAGCCAAGTAAAACTGGAGATATTGTAAAATATATTGAGTATAAAATATTGAACTTGATATTATCCTCATTTTACCTGTTATATGTTATATATGCAACCTGTATTCATATTTGCAATATTTAAAATTATTTGTTTTGAAACATCATTTTCGAGATCAGATTTTATGTTTTCCTTTGTTTCTTTTGGGATCAAAATTTTCATCAAGTAGGTCAAAGTTAAAAAATTAATTATCAGGACATATAGGTGAGGTTGCGCTGAAAAAACTGATACCAACATGGCATGGTATAGATTTTTTAACAGATTTTTTAACGGACATAATAGCCGAAGATTTCAGAGGGTTTAAGATTAAACCAGTGGTTCTCAGCTTGTTGTCTAGTGAACTGTGACACCTCGGCCAAGGCTTACAGTGCATTGAGATATTAATATTATTAGTATATAAATGAGTGTGTAAGTCACTCAAATGAGGAAATAAAGCAGTACTGGAGGAAACACCATAAAATATCACCTTTAAATAGCTTCAGATGAAATACAAAGTTGAGCTAAACTAAAACAAACTGTTATCTCTAAATTTAAATTTCTACCATGACCCACAGACTGTTTTCAGCAACCTGGTCTCACAGAAATCCGTGAAATAGCCACAGAATCGCTCAAATTTCCGTGAAACTGACACAGATTTCGCTACAATGCAAGTTAATGACAGTCATATCCCGTGGCTATTCCATGGATATTTGTTCCTATTGGTTTGTTCCAAGTCACGTGACTTTCAAGGTCCCGGCGGTCAGAACAAAAAACATGGCGGACAGTTCTCTCATTTTTAGTGAAAAAATCAATATTTTGACTTAGTTTCTGCATAAAAATGGATTTTGATCACATTTCTAGCGAGAAATTATTGTTATTATGTTTTATTTTCTAAATATTCACTCAGTGAATGTACATAATCACTTTGTATGTTGGAATAGCCACGGGATATGACTGTCATTAACTTGCATTGTAGCGAAATCTGTGTCAGTTTCACGGAAATTTGAGCGATTCCGTGGCTATTTCACGGATTCCTGTGAGACCATGTTGGTTTTCAGATGTAACTGTCACATGGTTTCTATTACCTTTAGTTGCAGGTTCAACGCCTCCCTGCAGCATCACGGCGTGCAGCTGCATGCTGTTTGGGATCCGGATCAAGCTCCTCTTCTCCCCATCGGTCACCTTGCAGGGGTAGCCGTCAGTCTTGATGATCTGGACAGGTGGATTTGACTCACAGCCAAACACATATCGCTCTGAGGGAAAAAGAGGCACACCTGATGAGTTATGTTGTCTTTGTGCACGTGTGAGTGTTTGTCATCTTTCTTTTGTGGGCAGCAGGAATTACAACTACAGCTGCATACTTTCTGTCTTCCTGAGCAACTGAACCTTAAACCTCTGAAGTCCAGGAGATTTTGGTTCAAATGTGTCAACTTCCTCTGCATTAATTTCTGTCTGTGTTCAGCATCTTTCAGTCTGTCCTTACATCACATGCATGGCTCCTTTTTCTCCACACAAACTTGGCCATCAGTCAGATTATTAATTTTATTTTAATTAAAGTATAAAGCTGCCAGGAACCCAAAATACAAGCAAAAGACAAAGGTGTCTATGGAAATGTACCATTTTTTAAATAATTTATACACACAAAAACAGCAGAAACAATAAATAAATGATAAAACTACAAAACTGTCTATTTGCATGTAAATTAATAATAGTACTTCATGGTTTTCATTGTAGAAAAAAAAATGCACATTTTAAAAATGGCCTAGAAACATAAATGTGACACTGTGAAAGCTCCTATGATTGAACTTTAACTGGCTTTCTCAGTTTGTCTACATATCAGATATAAACAAAGTTATAACTGTAAATAAAACATGTGTATTTTCAATAAATAGATGGACTCCAGAGGGTTAAAAGCAAGAACTCTGAGTAGCCTACTGCTATACAGACACTGTATGATGCTCATTTGAGCTTGTAGAGCAATTAAAGTCATGCCAAAAGCTTTTTTAACCCTTTGATGCAGAACATGAGTCTAAAGTAACCCCACTAAGTTTTTATCTTCTATATCTTTGCAATAAATTAATTTCATCATTCAGTATTCCAGGTTTTCCTCAAATAGCTTCTTTTTGATCATCATACATCCTAAAAATGTTTTGCCCTCCTACAGTACTTAAGTAATTTATGTATTTTTTTGTTTTTATCTATACAAATCCAGTTGATTTTGGGGTAAAACAGAGCGATGCTAAAGTTGAAATAGAAATATTGTCTGTGTTTACCTTCCACCAGGTTCTCCAGTATGATGTTCAGCAGGTTTTCATCTCTGAACTCGGTTCCCTGCGTCGTCTCGGAGGCGTTGCTGCCCTTGAACCTCTCCATGGCGATGATGAGGTTGACCACGCGCCTCATGGTCAGAGGATGCTCCGTGATCTCAAAGTCCAGGCCGTGGGGCATCTTGGGGCTCCACATCTCGCTCACGTTGCATGTCATCTCAGATTCCATTTTTTTTAGTTAGGAGTTAAGTAAAAAGCTGCAGGACGAATAAAATGAAATAAAAATCCAATGAATTTCCAGTGTCACTAAATCATTTAGGGCAGGGGTCTCAAACTCAAATTACCCGGGGGCCGCTGGAGGCAGTATCAAAATGACCAAAAAAAGACACAAAATTACAGAAAAAGACAAAATGACTGAAAAAAACACTACATTACGTTAAAAAAAATTACGTTAAAAAGACACAAAATGACCAAAAAAATACACAAAGTGACCAAAAAGACACAAAATGACAGAAAAAAAACGAAATTACTTAAAAAAAGACACACAATTACCAAAAAAGACACAAAATTATGAAAAAAGACAAAATTATTTAAAAAAGACAAAATTACCAAAAAAAAGTAATTAAAGGGACCTTCCACACACAACACAGTAAAGTGTCATTCATATAAAACTCACATTAAACTTTCATATCAAGGTGGGGGCCACAAAATATCATCACGAGGGCCACAATTGGCCCACGGGCCGCCAGTTTGAGACCCATGATTTAGGGGGATACAGATGGATTTTTAGCTAAACTTCTACTTTTTTTGTAGCTGTTTTTCTTTTTATTTAAATTAAAACAACATTTTTCTTTAGTAAATGTTCTTAGTTACATTCCACCAATGGTGTCAACACTGTAAATAACTTACTGTGATTTTTACAGTAACTTATTGGCAGCAATTAACAAGTAACTTACTGTTATTATTATTTACAGTAGAACTACTGTATTATTATTTACAGTACTGTTTTTATTCTGTAAAATAAACAATTAAACACTGTGATTTTAGTAGTGTTTACAGTCCTGATTTGTTTACTGTAATAATAAAAAACAGTTAAACATTGTGATTTTTAATGGTACTGTATATGGTAATACGGCACAGTAAACAATGCTGTTAATTTGATAATAATTTCATCATTATTTTTTAAAGAAATAACTAGTAATTGCAAGTAATTACTCTATACACTAAAGAAAATAATATTAATACATTTACTGTTTTACAACTGATTTCCATACTGTGTTTTGTATGAAAAACTTTAAGTTAATTATTTAAACAGCATTTGTATCGGACTGATTCTGATAAAAAAATATGATAAAAAAATAGAAAAATACAGTCGTCTACTTTACTTTTCATACTGTCTACTGTATTTATTCCACAGTAATGTTTTAACTACTGTGATTTTGTCACAAGTAGTGATTTTTATTGTAAATTATACAGCACTATACACTGTAAAAAAAAAAATCCGTTTAATTTACGGTAAAATACCGGCAGCTGTGGTTGCCAGAAGATCACCGTAAAAAATACAGTGAGCGTATGTAAATGTAAATATCAGCAAAAACTGTAATTTATACAGAATAATCCCATTACTTTTAGGATAATTGTGTCATCATGGCATTTCTCCATTAACTTTACATGAAAATTTTATATTTTTACAGCAAAACTGTGTTTTCTACAGTTTATGGCGGTAGAATTTAAACTTTTATACTATTGTTTGATTTGCAGTAATTAAAAGTATCTACTACAGTCATACGACCTATTTCGGATGCAATTTGACAGTTTTTTACTGTAATTTAAACAAACATTTTTTAACAGTGTAGTGTAAAAATCAAACACAGTGATGAACCGTGAATAAGACAGTAAATAACTCTATATAATAATCTTTTAGCAGCTTATAATGAGATAAAATATCCTGTTTAAAGGCTGTCTGAGACAACAAAAGGAAACAATGAAAAGTGAATTTACCTGTCAAGGCTGTGAAGGTTGTTTTAGTGTTTGCTTTAGATCCAGTGGATGTTCTGATGGTTGGAGCCTTCTGCTGCCTTTTTTATAGTCACTCAGCAGAGGCAGAGGGGGTTTCCCTCCCAGACAGGAAGTGGGATGGACCTGATAGACGGCTGCTGCGGTGATGAAATACTGTACTTACACACTGCTGCCGTACACAGGTACATTATGTGGTTGTGACACACACACTTACATTGTTACACAACTGCTTAGTAATGATTTATCAGATCTGCCATGTAGCCTACATCCTTATATTATCAATAATTATTATATTACTGTATAAACACTACTGGTCAAAAGTTTTAGAACACACCAACTTTTCCAGAATTTAATTGAAAATGATGCAGTTTAATGTCTCAGTGTACTCTGAAATGAATGCACATTTGCAACATTTAAAATTCTTCATTGAGCATGATAGTGTTTTGAAAGTAAAAAAAAGATTCAAAATCACATTTCACTCAACCTTGGGGTCGGGACCCCAATTGGGGTCGCGAGATGATTTCTGGGGGTCACCAAATCATTTGTTTTAGTCTTTTTGGTCACTTAATGTCTTTTTTTGTTCATTTTGTGTCTTTTAGGGTCATGTCTTTTTTTTTTTATCATTTTGTGGTCAATTTGTGTCTTTTTTGGTAATTTTGTTTCCTT
The DNA here is from genome assembly GCF_030273125.1 of Centropristis striata. Classification (NCBI taxonomy): domain Eukaryota; kingdom Metazoa; phylum Chordata; class Actinopteri; order Perciformes; family Serranidae; genus Centropristis; species Centropristis striata. Next base: position 3,033,352 of record NC_081523.1, read on the forward strand.
TTTTTGGTCATTTTGTGTCTTTTTTTGGTCATTTTGTGTCTTTTTTTGTCATTTTGTGTCTTTTTTGATCATCTTGTGGTCAATTTGTGTCTTTCTTGGTCATTTTGTTTCTTTTTTGGGTCATTTTGTTTCTTTTTAGGGTGATCTGAACTGTGCGTGTGAGATTGTGTTCAGTGAGCGGGGGTCACGGACAACATGCATGTTAAATTGGGGGTCACGACTCAAAAAGGTTGAGAACTACTGGACTAAAGGACTAAAAAAAGACACAAAATGACCAAAAAAAGACACCTAAAGACACAAAATGACAAAAAAAAGACACAAAATGACAAAAAAAAGACACAAAATGACAAAAAAAAGACACAAAAAGACACAAAATGACTTACAAAGACATGAAAAGAATTAAAAAATGGACAAAATAGCCCAAGACTCCATAGAGTGAAGTTGTTAACCCATTTCTTGTTCCCTGAAAAAGGCCTACTTGTATAATTCTGAAATGTACATTATTTTTCAGTGTTGGTTAAGCTTACCTTTTTTTATTTACCTCTGGCAGTTCACCACTTACCTTTGGACCCTTTCAAGCTGTTCATTTGACTTGAACTGCTTGAATTTCAATAAAAAACTGGAAAAATTGTGGTGTTCTAAAACTTTTGACCGGTAGTGTAGATGATGCACTCACAGATCTGACCTGAGACCAGATTTATGCTCCAACAGTGATTTTCAGAATAAAACGACTTTGTTTTTGTTTGTTTTGTTAACAAAACTTTTACCCCACTAACAAATGTCTGTCAAAATGTATTAATATTGATATTAAGTGTGTATTTTTTAATGCTTAAGTGGAAACAATCAGGCACTTTTTGGTTGAATGTCATTTTCCCCAGATTTTTTGGAAAAAAATTGAAGTTTACATCACCTCACATTCCAACCTACAAATTAATTTAAAAGCCATAGATATACTTTTATGTTATAGCAATAAAGATAGGAAAATTCAACACTTAATTTGATTATTCTAATGGCGAAATTCCACATACATAAAGCCAAACTTTCCAAAGATTGACCTTTCTTTCCTGCAAGTTATTGAATTAAATTTCATAATAATAATTTTGTGCCTTTTTTAATAATTTTGTGTTTTTTTGATAATTTTGTGTCTTTTTTTAATAATTTTGTGTCTTTTTAAATAATTTTGTGCCTTTTTTAATAATTTTGTGTCCCTTTTAGTAAGTTTGTGTCTTTTTTAATAATTTTGTCTTTTTTTTTTAATAATTTTGTGTCTCTTTTAGTAATTTTGTGTAAGTTTTTGGTCATTTTCTGTCTTTTTTTTTGTAATTTTCTTTCTTTTTTTAAGTAATTTTGTGTTTTTTCAGTCATTTTGTGTCTTATTTTAGTAATTTTGTCATTTTGCTGAAGTACAATTTAATTCAATAACTACCTTGACTGTATTAAGACAATTGATAATAACAAATGTTTACATACTCTCAACATAATTCAAGAAATATTTGGAGAAATGTAATATGTCATGCCTTTTTCTTTCCTTCCCTTTTAATTTAATTATTTTTATTACTCTGTTTAATTTACACCTGTACTGACTAATACACTTCATTGACTTTGTCTCATATTTATTTATTTTCTCATTTTGTGATGCCAGACTTTGTTTGTTCTATCCGACATGAATGTTCTGACTGTATTTGGAATTCAATAATAATAATAATAATAATTCAATAAAGCTAAAAAAAAAAAAAAAAAAAAAAACTCCAGAGGGTTAATACATTCAAGGTAGTTATTGAATTCAATTTTTAAATTTAATTTTAAATGTTATGTATACTTTTATATTGAACTTCTTTAATGTGTTAAATATTGATCCCTAATGATCATAAACATGTCAATAAATACATTTTAGAGTTTTTTTTTAACTGCTTTATGTTTTCCATCAAACCCTGAAATAAAATAAAAAAACCCTTTTTACTCAATAATGAATAATTTGGTTGTTAGAAGCTGTTTTTAACATAAAGTGAACAATAAGTGTGTATCTTGTTTGATCAATCAGGACATAAAACTGAAATGTAAAATAAGATATTTTGCTTTTTATGGGAATTTTTCTTCACTCTAGTCTAAACTGAGACTCCAGACTGTACAGTTCACAACTCCTCGTAAAAAAGAAAACTGCCATTTTATCCTTCAGGTTTTGTATATATTAAAAAAAGGAGATATAACATACAATTTATGAGCTCTGGAGATGAAAGTAGGTGGATTTCTCCCTTGTATTCAGTCTTTGTGCTAAGCTAAGCTAGCTTGTAGCTGCAGGTAGGTATCAATTTTTACTTAATGAAGCGGTTTTCCAAATTAAACTGCAGAAGCGTTGATGCATTTGAGGGTAAACGGCGTTTACTTTCACATATGACCAGTCGAAGCATCTACCATCCAGCCTATCAGAGTTTTATTATTGTTTTATTTTCAAAATGCTTTATTCAGCAGAAAAATGTGGCTGTTTAGAATTAAAGAGTGATGGGAAAAAAAATCAGTGAATGTTTACAGAAGTGAGCAAAAGTATTTAACCACTGGAGAAACAAGAAGTATCAACAAAAATAAATAAACACACACACACACACACATAATTTAAAATAAATAAATAAATAAACAAGAAGTTTCAACAACAATATATGTAAAAAAGAAAAAGAAAATATAAATAAATAAATAATTATTTTTATTTTAATAAATATATATATTTTCATTTTATTAATAAATAAATAAATAAAATAAATATATATATTTTTTATTTATTTATTTTTGTTGAAACTTCTTGTTTCTCCAGTGGTTAAATACTTTTGCCCACTTCTGTAAATTATGATTTTTTTTCCCCATCACTCTTTAATTCAATACAACCACATTTTTCTGCTGAATAAAGTATTTTAAAAATAAAAAATAATATAAATATAATAATTTTTTTGTGAAGAATCTTATTATTATTATTATAATATTATTATTATTATTACTATTATTATTATTATTATTATTATTATTATTACTATTATTATTATTATTATCATTATTATCATTATTTTTGTTATTATTATTATTATTATTATTATTATTAAAATATAAGGGAAGCATCCTCCACCACGAGGCTCGAATATGACTCTCTCTAATATAATCTTTCAAAATTATTGAAAGTCCATTTTGATCGGTCACAACTGGGTTAAAGTTGTTTTTTAATTACTGAGAAATAGTAAAATACACACATAATGTAAATGTAAATGGGCCACAGGTCATCAGTGGTAATGCGAGACTTTCTTATCTGCTGTCACGGAATCGTCCCACACATCTCAGGAAGCTTTTTGGGCTTTTGAGGTTGTTTTGATGTGAAAATAAAAAATTCCACCAGCCACAGCAGACTTGTTCGTTGTTTAAAAAGTTGCATCACAGCGGCTTAATCTGGTATTTCTTCACTTCCCTGTCGGAGCTGCGTTATGGCGTCATCCATCACAGCTCCAGGATGTTCATCACCTCCAAAGAGTTCACCGTGTCTGGAGGGCAAAAGGCTGCAGAGATATCACATTTATATTATATACAGCAGGGGTCTAAACTCAAACTACCTGGGGGCCGCTGGAGGCAGTATCAAATGACCAAAAAAAAACACAAAAATATGAAAAAAAGGCACAGAATTACCAAAAAAAGACACAAAATTATTTAAAAAAGACACAAAATGACCCAAAATATACACAAAATTACCAAAAAAGACACAAAATTATTACAAAAAGACACAAAATTACAAAAAAGACACAAAATCACAAAAAAATACACAAAATTACCAAAAAAGACACAGAATTATTAAAAAAAGACACAGAGTTATTAATAAAGAAACAAAATTACCAAAAAAGACAAAAAATAACTAAAAAAGACACAAAATTACCAAAAACGACACAAAATTATTACAAAAAGAAGACACAAAATTATAAAAAAGACACAAAATTATAAAACAAGACACAGAATTATTAAAAAAGACACAAAACTATTAATAAAGACACAAAATTATTAAAAAAAGACAGAAAATTATTACAAAAAGAAACAAAATTACCAAAAAAGATACAAAATTACCAAAAAAAGACACAAAATTACAAAAAAAGACACAAAATTACCAAAAAGACACAGAATTATTAAAAAAAGACACAAAATTACAAAAAAAGACACAGAATTATTAAAAAAGACACAAAATTATTAATAAAGACACAAAATTATTAAAAAAAGACGGAAAATCATTTAAAAAAGACAAAATTACCAAAAAAGACACAAAATTACAAAAAAGACACAGAATTACTAAATTAATTTAATTTTAAAAAACATTATTTATTATTGTAGTTATTCTACAGGGATGTGATGTTTTTTAATACAAATATGTAATGTATGTTATCTATATTTTTAAGGCAATTATCTATAATTCTTTTTTCTTTTTTTTCTTTTTTTTTTTTTTTACAGTGCAGAGCCTATAAGCTGCTCTTCACAATAAAAAACATTAAATGATTCTCATGTATTTATTTTATTTTAAAAAAACTATTACATTTTATTATCAAACTTGTTTGAGTCATTGAGGAGAAAATCTGGAAAATCTGGAATGTCTGGTTTCAAGATCTGATCCTCGAGAGTCGTGGAAAGATTTGATCTGTCTGGAGCTCAGGTGTGTGTGTGTGTGTGTGTGTGTGTGTGTGTCTGTGTGTTTGTGTGTGTGTGTGTGTGTGTGTCTTGACTTGTTGCTGGCCTTCCTCTGTGTGATTCACTCTCCTTTGATTGTTGCTGAGTCATGACTTCTCCCCTGTTTGCACCAGGAGTTTCTGAGAGCCACTTTCACATCCCATTAATAGTTTATTTCCTGCTCAATTGGAGGAACTGGGCAAAATGACACAATGGAGTTAATGAAATATGAAAAATAATGAAGTTAGTCAGTGTTATCTGATGCTACATTTAAAAAAAGGGCGACAAATATGTACTTTACTACTGTGGAAAAAGTCACAATCAAGCACAAACTGAATAAAAACAGACCAAACATACATATGTGTGTGTGTGTACACACACCATGAGATCATTTAGAGCAGGGGTCTCAAACTCGCGGCCCGCGGACCAATTGCGGCCCTCGTGACGATATTTTGTGGCCCCCACCTTGATATGAAAGTTTAATGTGAGTTTTATATGAATGGCACTTTACCGTGTTGTGTGTGGAAGGTCCCTTTAATTACTATTTTTGGTAATTTTGTGTCTTTTTTGGTAATTCTTTGTCTTTTTTAAATTATTTTGTGTTTTTTGTTATAATTTTGTGTCTTTTTTGGTAATTTTATGTCTCTTTTAAATAATTTTGTGTCTTTTTTAAAATAATTTTGTGTCTTTTTTGGTAATTCTGTGTCTTTTTTAAATAATTTTGTGTGTGTTTTTAAAAAAAATATAATTTTGTGTCTTTTTTATAATTTTGTGTCTTTTTGGTAATTTTATGTCTTTTTAAAATAATTTTGTGTCTTTTTTAATAATTTTGTGTCTTTTTTAATAATTTTGTGTCTTTTTTGGTCATTTTGTTTCTATTTTGAGTAATTTAGTTTTTTCTGTCATTTTGTGTCTTTTAAATAATTTTGTGTCTTTTTTTAGTCATTTTGTGTTTTTTTAAATCATTTTGTGTCTTTTTTAAAATAATTTTGTGTCTTTTATGGTAATTCTGTGTCTTTAGCAGGTTATTTACTTATGTGCTTTCTAATGTATGATCAGTTCTTTACATGTGCGACTTTATAACTATTTTACTTGTTACATTTTTCAATAAAAATAAAACATATTCAAACACACAGCCAGCATTAAATAACATGGGGAATGAATGCGGGTTCCCACTCCTAGCCATGATTGTGCTGATTCCATAGAGGTACAGGACTTATATATATTTATATATATAACAGTGAAAAACAAAGACCACAGTGAGTAAAATAATCTTCAGGATTCCTGATTAAAGGAGCTGGAGGGCGTGGAGCTGCTCCGTCTAAAGCCTCCGCTGAGCCGCTGGGTGGAGCTTTGGTGAATATAATTTAATACAATAAGAACAATGTGATGAGAGATGAACCGTTTATGAAACGGGAGACAACCTTTTCCGCTTCCTAACGGCTGGTTTCATTGCACTTGGCCTAGTTTCATAAACAAAAGCAGGTTTCATCAGATCCGGTGTAAGTAAATACTGCATTGTTATGTCTAAGGAAGTTTTTTTAATTATTAACTGTTTACTGACTGACTCTGTGACACAGTTTTAAAAGTTCACACGTTTCCTGTGGAAATCTCCAGGATCAGGATTCTATGAGGGGCCGTATGGGTTTTACCTCTCAAATTGACAGTTTTACCTCTCAAATTCACAAAAAATACCTCTCACATTCAATGTTTTACCTCTCACATTCGCAGTTTTACCTCTCATACACAAAAAATGCCTCTCACATTCACAAAAAATACCTCTCACATACAGTTTTACCTCTCACATACACAAAAAATACCTCTCACATACATAGTTTTACCTCTCACATACACAAAAAAATACCTCTCACATACACAGTTTTACCTCTCACATACACAATTTTACCTCTCACATTCACAATTTTACCTGTCACATACACAATTTTATCTCTCACATTCACAAAACACCTCTCACATTCACAGTTTTACCTCTCACATTCAATGTTTTACCTCTCACATTCACAAGAAATACCTCTCACATTCAATGTTTTACCTCTCACATTCAATGTTTTACCTCTCACATTCACAAGAAATACCTCTCACATACACAAAAAATACCTCTCACATACAGTTTTACCTCTCACATTCACAGTTTTACCTCTCACATTCACAGTTTTACCTCTCACATTCACAATTTTACCTCTCACATACACAATTTTACCTCTCACATTCACAATTTTATCTCTCACATACACAATTTTACCTCTCACATTCACAGTTTTACCTCTCACATTCACAGTTTTACATCTCACATTCACAGTTTTACCTCTCACATACACAATTTTACCTCTCACATTCACAGTTTTACCTCTCACATTCACAGTTTTACCTCACATACACAAAAAATACCTCTCACATACATAGTTTTACCTCTCACATACACAAAATACCTCTCACATTCACAGTTTTACCTCTCACATTCACAGTTTTACCTCTCACATCCACAGTTTGACCTCTCACGTCCACAAAAATACCTCTCACATCCACAGTTTGAAAATGTATGTTTGTGAGAGGTAAAACTGTGAATGTGAGAGGTATAACTGTGAATGTGAGAGGTACTTTTTGTGAATATGAGAGGTATTTTTGTGAATGTGAGAGGTAAAGCTGTGAATGTGAGAGGTAAACTGTATGTGAGAGGAATTTTTTGTGAATGTGAGAGGTAAAGCTGTGAATGTGAGAGGTAAAATTGTGAATGTGAGCGGGAAGAATGAATTATGGCCCATACGGCCCCTCATAGGGTACAGTGTCTGATATTTCAATGTCCTGACATTGGTTTTGCTCCAATCTCTGGCAGATTTTCCTCTGTGCAACTGCATGTGGTGTTCCTCAGGGATCAGTTCTTGGTCCAGTAATATTTTCTATTGAATTGCTGCCTTGATTATAATAATATCTTATCATTGTTATTATCTTATGCAGACGATATGCAGCTTTATGTCCCTCTGACTGGTTGCGATATGGACTGTTTTATCCATCTCATAGATTGTCTCTCTGATATAAAATGTCATTAACTCTATGGAGTTTTGGGCTATTTTGTCCATTTCTGACTCCTTTCCATCCTACCTGTATACACCACTTAAAAAATGTTTAAATGCCATGTTGGTATATTTTTTCACCTATATGACCTGATAATAATTGATTTTTTATTCTGACTTACTGGATCAACATTTAGAACCAAAAAGAAACAAAGAAAAACCAACATAAATGTGATCTTGTGATTGTGTGTGATCCTGTCATCAACTCTGGTTTTTATTCTAGTGGGACTCGATTTTATTTGTGTCTTGTGTGTTTAGCATAACAATTTTGGTCATTTTGTGTATTTTTTAGTCATTTTGTGTGTTTTTTGGTCATTTAGTGTCTTTTTTAGTTATATTGTGTCTTTTTTTTGGTAATTTTGTGTCTTTTTTAGTCATTTCGTGTCATCTTTTGTGTTTTTTGTCATTTTAGCTCCTCATTTGTTTCTTTTTTGGTCACTTTGTGTCTTTTTTTGGTCATTTTGTGTCTTTTTTTTAGTCATTTTTAGGTCATTTTGTGTCTTTTTTAGTCCTTTAGTCCAACATAAAATGTGATTTTGAATCTTTTTTTTTACTTTCAAAACACTATCATGCTCAATAAAGAATTTTAAATGTTGCAAATGTGAACAAAGGTGTCAAATCTACCATATAAGAGGGTTCCATCCAGTTCTATCATTTGATACTAAATCTATTTGAGCTTGTCTCCAGTTTTACTTGGTATATCATCATGAAGAAGTCATGCTTTGGTGCTTTTGGTGACTCCAGAGTGTTAAACATTAACGTGTTCACCTCTGAGATCCTTTTATCCCCCACAAACCTGACCTGTGACTTCAGAAATAACATTTCCTCCAACATCATCACTCTGTCAACAATATGCGTGTGTGATCTTTGACTCGTAGGTAGAAACCTCCTGACTGCTCCCACAGCAACACAACTTATGTGCAAACAATCACATCTCTCCCACCTCGTCAGATAGTGACATTGTGGTCAGTGGCTGTCATTTATTCCTCTATACATGTCTAGTTTCTATCTGAGTCTCTATTCTGAGTTTCTGTCTCTTCTCCCACCTGTTTCTTAGACTTAAGTTGTTTTATTTTAACTTCTCTCAATCTGATGCGGTCATATGTTCTGTCTTTTATAAATGTATTTATCTCATTCACTTCCTTCTTTCAAC
>NC_081523.1:3044776-3119776 GCF_030273125.1 Centropristis striata
ATGTTTTTGTTTTGATAAAAAAATGATAAAATCTCTCTCTCTCTCTCTCTCTATAGAAATATATATATATTTATATATCTTTAATTTTGCCCATGTGTGCGTGTTTTTATATTTTCTGTATGTATCGTTATGTTTTTATGTATAAAAACATAGCGATTCATCAATTAATTGATCGTTAATGTTTTTAGATGCTGGAGTTGGCAGGTTCACCAAAAATAAAATGTTGAATTATTACATAAGGCTCATCAATAACAACACCAAAAACTTATGGCGGTCTGAGTCCAGCAAAAGGTAATAAGACAAGTCAAAAAAATATCATAAGATACATAAATAAATAAAAGATTAAGTGAAATAAAAATGTTAAAAGAAAAAAAAGCTTTGCACTTTTCTGTATCGTGGAATAAATAAATAAATAAATAAATAAAAGAGAGGTAATCAAATCAATCCCAAAGGTCAATAGAGAAATATATCCCAGGTTTATTAATAACTTTCTTCATCTTCAAAACTCATTAAGACAGAAATTATAAAACAGTATTTACACTTTGTTTGTTTGTTTGTCTTTTTTTTTGTTTGTTTAAAGTTACAGCATGCCAGAGAGAATGAAGGACAATCAGAAAGTTTATTTTTCCCCTCAAACGCCACTCGCTCTCTTCCCAGATTAATCATGACAATTTAAAAAATAAAAAGTGTATTGTTTACCACGATTACTGACAGCGTTCTGAGGTAAAAAGAAAAGAAAAAGAAATCACAGGCATTCACACACACACACACACGCACGCACATAATGAACATAGGTGAGTGAGGAGGCACATAAACAAAACATTTTATCAACAATTTTCTCGGCCATGAATATGGACAAAATAAACAAAAACAGTCCTCTGAAATGGGAGTGTGTGTCAAAAATAAGTCAGGAATGAACACAAAATCCTGTTCAGTCAATAAAAGAAGAAGAAGGCAACAGAAACGACATAAAAGAAAGCAGCAGAGTCATGTTAAGGAGTCCGTGAACGATGATGATGATGATGATGATGATGATGATGATGATGAAATCCTGGTCAGTAACAGTTTTGCGACAGAAGCTACTGAGCCGGCAACTTTGGCAATTTCTTGGCTTTTTGGGGAAAATACTGCTTTCCTCGCTAAAGTGCTTTTATTTTCAGGTCACAGAAAAGTCGGGCTGTTTTTACTTCCTTTAAATTAAAAGGAAAAAATGATGTCATCAATGTGGAGTTCTTGTTTGAAAGATAAAAACTGAAACTTTTCTCAGAAGCAGAAGAAAAAAAATCCTTGTGGTTGAGTTAAACAGACAAATCAGAAGCTTTTTTAAATAAAATCACTGGCTTTTTACTCAATGTGAAAGTGAGAAGAGCTCATTTGCAAAAAAAATATACTCTATATACTCATATATATATATATATGAGTATATATATATATATATATATATATATATATATATATATATATATATATATATATATATGATATATATATATATATATATATATACCGGCAGCTGTGGTTGCCAGAACTTCACCGTAAAAATGACAGTGAGTGGGTTTTCTACTGTAAATTTAAATGTAAATAACTGTAATTTAGACTGAATAAACCCGCTATTTTTAGGATAATTGTGTCATTTTGACATCATTGTATTTCTCCACTAATTTTATGTGAAAATGTTATATTTTTACAGCAAAACTTTGTGTTTCCTACAGTTTATGACAATAAAAGTTAAAGTTTTGTACCATTGTTTGATTTACGGTAATTAAGTGTCTGACTATGGTGGTGTATAATTTTAAATTTTACGCCCTATTTCTGAGGTAATTTGACAGTTTTTCTGTAATTTCTACTATAAATTTAAATGTAAATATCAGCAAAAACTGTCATTTAAACGGGAATATTCCCGTTATTTTTAGGGTAATTGTGTCACTCATTCACACATCATGGTAGTTCTTCATTAATTTTACATGAAAATGTTATATTTTTACAGCAAAACTGTGTGTTTCCTACAGTTTATGACAGTAAAAGTAAAAGTTTTGTGCTATTCTTTGATTTACGGTAATTAAAAGCGTCTACTACGGTGACAATTTTCAATTTTACCCCCTTTTTCTGATTTAATTTGACAGTGTTTTACTGTCATTTCTACAAACATTTTTCACAGTGTATGTACTACAGGCCAAAAGTTTGGAAGCAACTTAAATCTTCTGTTCACAATATCTTTCTTAAAAAACAGTGTGTATTGTGTGTATTTCTGGATGTGTTTACTACATGATCAGACTCTATCTTTATTGAATTTAACCATTTTCCTCCATTGACCTGTAGGTAAACATTGATGTTAGCAGACCATTGGTGATAATTTTGTGTCTTTTTCTGGTCATTCTACATCTTTTTTGTCATTTTGTGTCGGTTTCTGGTTATTTATGTCTTCTTTTTTTTCATTTTTGGGTTTTTTTTGTGGTAATTTTGTGTTTCTTTAGTCATTTTACATATTTTATTGGTCACTTTACATCTTTTTTTGTCATTTTGTGTCTTTCTTTAGTCATTTTACATCTTTTCTTTTCATCATTTTGTATTTGACTTTATCTTTATTAGATTATGTAACTACTTCTGCGAGACAAAAACCTTCACTTTATCTCTTTGTCTTTTGAGAGTTTGGACACTAAAATCCCAACTGTGTAAAATCTCAACTGTGTTCATATCTCTGACAAAAGAAACAAGAGTTCAGATTTATACATTAAGGAAAGAAGGAAACACAAAGTCTAAGCAATAAAAACCCAAAGACCTGATAATTAGAGTAGAAATGTGTTCTAATAAGTGACTCTTTATAGAATAATCACCTTTATTTTGTTGCAAAGTATAGAAATGAAACTATGATCTTTTTTTGTACAAATTTGATCTTGCTTCCAAACTTTTGGCCTGTAGTGTAGGTAGATATATATATATATATATATATATACACACACAAAAAAAATTCCGAAAATATTTCCGAAATTCTTTGTTTGTTTTGTTTTGGGTCTTGGGAACATCTATTAATTATTTATTAAATTGTTATTTTCATATGATATCTCAACATTTCTACACTTTGCTTAATCATGTGTTTTAATTGTGCAATAAAGGGAAAATCTATCATAATTATATTGCTTTTAAGGCTTTAATGTTTTTTTTAAATGAACTTTTTGCTGCTGTTTTCTGAGATAAAGATAAAAGGTTTCCTACGACTGAACCGAACAGATAAAAATCTGCTTGCTCAGTATTAAGAGAACAATAAATGCCAGTTTTTTTCCAGTGCCAGCTGAGATTGTGACATCATCACTAAATAATAATCAGTCTGCCCCAAATTATGCAATGCCTCTCCTGGAGAAAACCAACGTTTGAATCCAATATTTCCACTGCACTGTCAACATTCATTTTAATCACATTTCTGGCCAGAAATGTGATTAAAATGAATGCTGACAACAGTCCAGTGCAGCAGAAACCAGATGATCTTTAGAACATAAAAATATACTTTAAATCTCATGAAAAAGTTGCTTTTCTAAAATAGTTTGAGTGAATTCCTGCAAAACTGTGAGCAATAATTGACTGTGAAGAATTTGATTATTATTTATTATTTGATTGCAACATACTGACCCAGTTTTTTTTTTTAAACAACATTATTATACCTTTAACCTTCTGAACCCCAACAAGCCGTTTCAGGGTGATTTTTTTTTTTAGCTCTTTTTACATTTTTATTAACTTTGGTCTTGTTTTTCACTGAATTGAGAAAAGAAAAAGAACAAAAAATTGCCTTTTTGTGCAGAATAAAACAATTATTGTTACAGTTATAATGATATAAATCTCAATATAATAAAAATCTTTATCTGCAACATTTTTCCAAGTCTCATGAATAAAGGAAAAATTGTGTCTCCACATGCTATATATATATAGAAATATTCACATTTTTACAGCCTGTCTTGTCCTCTCCTCTCGGCTCTGTGTAAACAAATTTTCAGTGAATATTTGTCTTCACAGTGTCTCTGAGGAGCAGAATTTAATGTTTTTAACAGGATCTAGTTATTACAAACTGTGTTAATGAGACTGAATGTAGAATAAAGTGATTTTGACAGAAATATCACAATTTAAGTCATCTTTTTTTTTTTTCATTTGTTGTCTCTATTCTGAGTTTCTGCCCCTCTTTAATCACTTTTACCTATTTATTGTACTTAAGACTTTTTAAAATATCAGACTAAACTCTCTATCTAATCCTGTTTTATGTTCTGTCTTTTATAAATGTTTTTATCTCTCTCACTTCCCTCTTTCAAAGTTCCCTCAAAACCAACTGATTTAAATATTTCTTGTCATTATTATTGTTTCTTTTTACAGTTATAGCTTTCACTGTTGTTAGCCATTTGTATTTTTAACATATAAACACATAAATGTGTCAAGAATATAGGAAAAAAAATGGGTAACCACATATTATACATATTGAACTATTTGCATTTTTACAACCTGTCTTGTCCTCTCCTCTCGGCTCTGTGTAAACAGATTTTCAGTGAATATTTGACCGTTGGAAATATGACAAAATGTAAGCTTCGCATTCGTTACTTTTTCTAACAGCAACTTTCCAAACCTATGATGCGTTCAAGGACTGTCAGAAAAGTTCAATTTTAGATGATAATTCCTGTTTTAACAGTTTCTTTCTGTGATAAACGGTGTATTTTTGGCGATTTACGAAAGAAAAAAATATTTTTGAGAATCCGGCGGGTTGCTGGGGTTCAGAGGGTTAATCAATAGATAATTTTTATTTTTCAATTACAACTGGTTCTAATATATTTGTCATGTGACCGTTCATCTCAGCAGAATCAATCAAAGAATTTAATGTTTTTAACAGGATCTTGTTATTACAAACACTTTATTTTTGGCGACGTTTTATATAAGTAGAATAAAGTGATTTTAACAGGAATATCACATTTCTTTTGGTTCCATTTTTAAGGGAACTATTGCAACCTATAATCCATTTGAGGACTGTTAGAAAGTTAAAATTCCAACAATAATGCCTGTTTTTACAGTTTATTTCTATGATAAACGGTGTATTTATGGCGGTCTTTTGCAACATTTTATATATGTAGAATAAAGTGATTTTGACAGAAATATCACAATTTATAGCTTAGTTTTGGTGACTTTTTCTAATGGAAACTTTTGTAACATATGCTCCCTTCAAGGACCGTCAGAAAGTTTAAATTCTGCCGATTCTGCCTGATTTTACAGTTTCTTTCTACGATAAACGGTGTCATTTTGGTGATCTTATAAAGAAAACAGCGTTTGTTTCAATCCTGGGGTTCAGAGGGTTAATGTCATATGAAGAGGAGCTGCACTCCTCATTTCTTTTGTTTTAACAATTATTCGATTAATTGAACAATAATCGATTATTAAATTAATCTTCAACTATTTCGATAATTGAATAATTGGTTTGAGCAGTTTTTTTTAAAGACAATAAGTCAAAATTCTCTGTTGTTCACTGTGTGCTGTGAAAATCAATAAACATATTGTTTAAAAAAAATAAAAAAATAACCCGTATCGGTTGACCTCTACTATGGATGAGAACCTGATTTAAACACACTTGAAAAACCTCCGTACTGTCCCTTTAACGCAGTAGTTCTCAACCTTTTTGAGTCGCGACCCCCAATTTAACATGCATGTTGTCCGCGACCCCCGCTCACTGAACACAATCTCACACACACAGTTCAGATCACCCAAAAAAGAAACAAAATGACTAAAAAAAGACACAAAATAACCCAAAAAAAGACACAAATTGACCAAAAAGACACAATATTACCAAAGACACAAAATTACCAAAAAAAAGACACAAAATGACAAAAAAAAGACACAAAGTGATCAAAAAAGACACAAAATGACAAAAAAAGACAAAAAATTACGAAAAAGACAAAAAATGACCAAAAAAAAAGACACAAATTGACCACAAAATGATTAAAAAAAGACACAAAATTACCAAAAAAAGAAACAAAATTACCAAAAAAAGACACAAAATGACAAAAAAAGACACAAAGTGATCAAAAAAAGACACAAAATGACCAAAAAAGACAAAAAAATACGAAAAAGACAAAAAATGACCAAAAAAAAGGACACAAATTGACCACAAAATGACAAAAAAAGACACAAAATGACAAAAAAAGACACAAAGTGATCAAGAAAGACACAAAATGACAAAAAAAAAGACAAAAAATTACGAAAAAGACAAAAAATGACCAAAAAAAGACACAAATTGACCACAAAATGATTAAAAAAAGACACAAAATTACCAAAAAAAGAAACAAAATTACCAAAAAAAGACACAAAATGACAAAAAAGACACAAAGTGATCAAAAAAGACACAAAATGACCAAAAAAGACACAAAAAGACCAAACCACATGAACACTTTAACACAGTGGAGACAGAGCTGACTTCCAAAATGATTTGGCGACCCCCAGAAATCATATCGCGACCCCAATTGGGGTCCCGACCCCAAGGTTGAGAACAGCTGCTTTAACGGACCAAAGCATCAGCTAAAATAATTTGCATACTGTTGAAAAGAGGAAACGCATCATCCCATTATCAACTTTTCCAGAAACAGTCAGAACGCGAAAGCTTTCCCAAGAAATGAAATAAAAGAAGTGAAGTCATGCCAATTCATTAGAAAACAGAAATGTTTCAGCTTCATTCATTCCTCTTTCTGGATTCCTGTTTTTTTGCGTGCAGAATGAATAATATCTGCAGAGCGTGACCACAAACTTCAGTAGAAGGAGAAACGATCCAGTAGATTCACTTCCACTAAATGCTTTTGATAGAAGTTTTAGTATTTGGAAGCTGCTGATCGAGAATCTGATGCTGCTGATTTGAGAAAAGCTGCAACATTGACGAAAAAGAAACAAAAAGTAACACTTTCTATGCTCCAGGAGTCTATAATGCATCTTCTTATTTCACTGTTTTATTACAGGAAGAACCATAACAGTTTATAACACTAATCATAATCAATAATCGGCACATTATAAAGCATTTTATATTGACTTATAAGGTCATCATACTTCTGTTTTTTAAACCCTGATTCCAAAAAACACTGTGTATTATCACAAAAACTAAATTTTTATCATTTTAAACATGACATGTACTTTCTTTGTACAGTTTTCAACTGAATTTATGTCAAAAATAATTAATTTCTTGTACTTTTAATGTAAATAAAGTGTCAGACTGAGCACTTTAAGCATCACATCATATTCTATTTGAGTTTTTATTAAAAAAAATATTAAAAAAAGAAAGAAACTAAATTTAAAAAAGAAAAAGGTCTTTAAATCCTACAAATGCCTCTGTGTACATGTGTGCAGTGTTGCTGCAACTGGTTTATTATAATATATTTAATGTTTATTTAGGTCACCAGAATAAATCGAAATTTTATTGCAATATGGATTCAAATCGCCTTTAAATTTTCTAAAATTGGTCAAAATCTAAAAGTATTGTGCTGCTGCAGACACCAAATGATCATTTTAATAAGAAGAAAATGAGAATTGTGATGCAAAAAAAAGAGCATTTACCTTAAATATTGTGAATCATAACACATTTGCAGGATCTGTCAATACATTTTTTTGGTTTTCAAACTGCACAAGTGAATATTATGTCTTATAATGACTATTATTATTATTATTATTATTATTATAAAACACTATGATCACTATAAATGTCAGTGAGTGAGCTGCAATTACACATATACTTGACTTAATAAGTCATTACAAAAGGCTTTATAAGGTGAAAAATACAGATTTACGAGCGCTTATAACTATTCTGCTCTACAGAGTCTAACTGCAGTAAATACTAAGGGTCAAACTGAGAAAAACTGCTTTAAAGTTTCATTTTAAAGTTTTTTAACTGGCCAGAAAAATGTGTTATAGGTAGATAAATGATATGACACTTATTTCTGCATGTATTGATGATGTCATTTTTATGCTAAAAAAAATGATTTATTTGACCTTTGACCCCAAAAACGTAGCTACTGCACTCTGGTTTTGCTGTAAAAGATTCTAATAGTAATGTTGTTGTCTTCTTTCAGCTTTTATATTTTGTTTATTCAGTGAATAAACATTCTCAAATTGATTTTGTTATCAGTGTGTTTAAAAGTGTTCTTATAAATATTAATAGGTCAACACAATAAATCAAAATTTTCTGCAATATGGAGTGCAATATTCAAATTTTTCGCCTTTAAATGTTAGTTAAAGTTCAAAATCTATAAGTATGTCCACTTCAAAAAACACCATAAAACTATTACTGACATATACATTTTTCAATATTTTGGGACTTTTCAGACTTAATATTATAAAGAAATGTTTTATTTTAGTCTTAATATCATTTTATTTCACTTTTTTTACTTCATCACTATCTAGATAATAATTTCCCTTTCAAATAAACTTATAATTTATATTATTTTTATGTTTAAATCAGTATATATATCCAAAGCAGACTGTGGTAAGTGTAATTGCTGCTTGGTTTTGAGTTCATTTTGTGTTTTTTATGTGATTATTTATCTGAAATAAAGCAAAATTGAAATCTAAAACTTTGTCAAGAGATAAAACAGACGTCAAGGAGTTCATTTTTAGTTAAAACTCAATTTTTTTTAACCAAAAATGTAGCTACTGCAGTTAGACTTTGTAGGGCAGAATAGTTATACAGCGTTATTATAAGGCGTTATAAGTATGTTTATAATGCATTATAGACATTGGCTTTATAGAAAGTGTCCTTTGAAAAAAAAAACCCTTTACAAACTGAGAAGTCTCAAACTTTTGATAATCTGAGTTTTAACCCTCTGGGACCACCAGGGACATTTTCAGCCATATTTGTCATTTTTCACTTTTGTTTTGGTGATAATTTTGACTTTGATGCTGCAAATGACAAGATTTTTGGAAGACAGATTTTTTTCTTGATATATTTTTGAAATTCAAATTTCAATTTTCCTAATGGGTCAATAATAATAATAATACACTGTTTATACATTTACTACCCTTCAGACCCTTCTGGCTGAAAATGTCCACCTCCAAAAAAACGCTATAAAAACTTTACAGATTAATATTTTTTTCTGCATAAACCTCTTAAACAACTTCCGCCCTGCTAAAAACTACCAAACATTTATAGACTTTGAGTATTTTAACCCTTTAAATGCCAGTTTGATTGGACGTTGTCACTAATTTTCAAAGAAAAAACACAAAAAACTTGAGGTATTTTCTATATAATAAATCATTTTTGGCTGTTTTTTTATCACAGCCTTGGATATGTCAAAGATTAAGAACAAAATAGATTTTGATGCATTTTTAGTTTTTGTGTAGTGTCAGATTTAAAATGTAAAAACACCTTTATGGCAGACATATCCACTTCTAAATAACGCCATAAAAATATTACTGATATATATTTTTCATCTTTTTTGGGTTAAATCTTTCAATCAATTTCAGTCCTAATAAAAACTATCAAATATTCAATTATTTTCAGGATTTTAACCCTTTAAATGCCAGTTTGATTGCAAGTTGTCACTGTTTTTCAAAGAAAAAAACGCAATTTTTTTTGTTAATTTCCATATAATAAATAGTTTTTGGGCTGGGGCATTGGTTTTTATCACAGCCTTGGATATGTCAAAGATTAAGAACCAAATTTATTTTAATGCATTTACAGGTTTTTGTGTAGAGTCAGATTTAAAATGTAAAAACCCTTTTATGGCAGACATGTCCACTTCTAAATAATGCCATAAAAATATTACTGATATATATTTTTCATCTTTTTTGGGTTAAATCTTTATATCAACTTCAGTCCTGATCAAAACTATCAAATATTGAATAATCATCAGGATTTCAACTGATATTTTATCATTTTAAACATAACATGTACTTTCTTTGTACAGTTTTTAACTGAATTTATGCAAAAAATAATCAATTTCTTGTACTTTTAATGTTAATAAAGTGTCTTTAAATCCTACAAATTCCTCTGTGTACACGTATGCAGTGTTATTCGAATATATTTAATTTTATTTATTTTATTCTCATAAATTGCCATAGGTTGCCACAATAAATCTAAATTTTCTGCAATATGGAGTGAAATATTCAAATTGTTCGCCTTTAAATGTTTGTTAAAGTTGGTCAAAATCTTAAAGTATGTCCACATGTCCACTTCCAAAAAACACTACAAATCTATTACTGATATATATATATTTTAATTTTTTGGGTTAAATCTTTTGATGAACTTCAGTTCTGATCAAAACTATCAAATATTGAACAATCATCAGGATTTTAACCCTTTAAATGCCAGTTTGACGACATTATGGTAATATTTCTTATGAAAACAAGATTTGCTGTGTTTCATTAAATGTGTGTGTGTTTGTTTGTGTTGTTGTTGTTGTGGTCCTAGAGGGTTAAACCAAACTGTTGCAACAATATTGTTTGTCGTGTCGTCTGCTCCTGAAATCCTACGTTTCCCAGAATCCCTTGTGACAACATTTCAGAGAGCAGATGGAAGAACTCGTAATATTCACCTGTGATTTATGTGTGATAAGTACAAGAAAATAAAGATATGACAGTGGCAGCAAAGATGAGAAATAAAACAGTAAATAAAACAGCTTTTTCATCTGGCTGCAATGCATTCTGGGAAATGTAGTTGGATATCAATCTTCAGCATTGAAGCACTGAACATGGGGCATCTTTGCAGGAATAACAGGACCAGAAAGCAAAACTTTTTCTTTGGTTTTAAAAACAAAAACCAGACATACGTAAAAAAAAAAAAAAAAAAAAGAACAACACCATTGTGATTCTGTTAGAAATCAATCAGAGAAAATTTATGAGTTTTAGGAAAGATTTTTTCCTTTAAAAATCTCCTCAGAAGGTGTAATACAGTATAACATAACTGGAGTGTGTGCAGTTCTGTGAAAAACATGCGTCGTGATAATAATCATAAAATAAACAACATTGTTTGCCGTTAATCTGACAAATCATTTTGGCTGATGTCGCCGCCGAGCAGGTGTGTGTTTGGCTGCAGGAACACAAACACAAACAACAACAACAACAACAACATGTTTGCTGTTCGGAGCGACCCCGCCCTTTTTACCCCCCAGAGCTGATTTACAAAAAAACCCAAAAACCTTGAATGCAAAAGGAACATTTTTAACATGTAAAATCTCACAATGAGGCAAAGTAAAAATAAAAAAAAAATCACATTTCTCCCCCAGTCATTGACAATAATATATGTACACACACACACACACACACACACTCACATTGAACTCAATAAATAAAGTCTCAGATTTCTTAAAGTATTTTCTAGTCAGAATGTGATCACGCTTCCCTCTTTTGGTTTCTGTTCCCACCAATTATGTGGACATTTTGGTCACATACACACAAACACAAACACACACACACACACACACACACACACACACACCCCTCTTTCATAAAGTAGGAAAGGACTCGTCACGTCAAAGTGCTCTCGAGCATCAAAACACCACCTGCCTCCCACAGTTATAACGTACCCGACACGTTTAATTCAGCACATTCATTATATTGATTGTCTTAATCACGGTACAGTCTAATCGCTGATAAATCTCTTAACAACTCTGGGATAAAGGCTCCGGCTACGTACTGCTTCTATCCAGGAAACAAGAAGAAAAAGAAAAAAAGAATTATAGTATAGAAATCCACCCCAAACCCCTTTTCCCACCCTCCCCACGCCCCCCAATCCCCCCCCCCCCCGTGTGTCCGTCTCACACAGATTCATCAATAAATATCTCACTATAAATTTCTACGGAACATATATTACTTTGTTTGAACTCCGCTTGACATGCTCTTTGTCTTCTAGCTGTATGGAGGTGAGGAGGGGAGCAGGCTGCTACACATGCGGCGGTGGGTTGGTTGGTTTTTTTTTGGTTTGCATGTATGTACGTGAGGGGGAGGGGGGGAGGAGGGGGAGGGGGAGGGCGGAGTCTCCCTGAGTCTCTGATTGGGGACAATGAATGGAAGCAACACACACATTTTTAAAACACACACACACACACACGCAGGCAGAGGAAGAATCTCGCCTCTGGATGATCGGCAAGAGAGGGAGGAGCTTTGTGGTCCAGACAAGCAAAACAGGTCCTTCAGATCTTTGTCGTCAGTTAATACGTGGAGGAGCATGTGGAGGCGTGGAGACGCACGCACGCACGCACATGAGGGGTATTTTATGCCAGCGCACTATACTAAAACGTGTGTACAGCGCCTATGCGATGACATCAAACGTCTAACGTGTGCGTGTAAATTCCATTCACTTTCAATGGACAGATGAGCGTCACGCAGACGCTGCACACGCGTTGTTGCGCATACGCCTACGTGACGGCTGCGTGGCGGAGAACTACGCCTCAAATATGTGACATGAAGACCCGCGTGACTGTACATGAGCGTACAGACACACGCTGTGTAGTGTGTGTGTGTAAATCAAATAACGACGGGTCATTTGTGTCGTGCCACGAGCGAACGTAGCGGACGCCTGTGCGCACGCTCGTCTCAATGTAGCTGCTTCGCTTCACAATTAAAGCAGTTCATGTATCACCAAGAGAGACGATGACACAGTTTAGGCTGTTTTCAAGTCTACACGTGCATCAACTGCTTTAATTATGAAGCGAAGCGGCTGTTAAACTCAAAGTTCGTCGTCATAAAGTAAATCATTATTTGTACATTGAGACGAGCGTGCGCACAGGCGTCCGCTACGTTCGCACGTGGCATGACACTTTTCACCCGTCACCCCTTTATTATCTGGTGTCCTCACCTATTTATCAGTCTTTATGCTGGCACAGGCGACGCATTTTAGTATAGTACGCTGGCATAAAATACCCCTCATAGCACGCACTCACGCTTGCACGCAAGCTTGCACGCAGGCAGGCATACTTGCGTGCAAGTACACACGCTTGCACGCACTCACGCTTGCTTGTATGCACGCTTGCAATCACGCTTGCACGCACGCACGCACGCTTGCTTGCTTGCACGCACTCAACCATGCCTGCATGCAATCACGATTGCACGCACGATTGCGCGCACAATTGCGCGCACGATTGCACGCACGATTGCACGCACGATTGCACGCACAATTGCACGCACAATTGCACGCACGCTTGTGTGCACGCTCCTTTCTGTGGATGTCGGGTTGGCGGTGAGTGTTTCTGATGGAGTGTCCCACAGTATAATGTGTCTGTGTGTGCACACACATGGCTTGTCTCTTTACGTATGTATTCTCAGTCACTCATACACACACATACAAACACACACACACACACACACACACACACACACTCCTCCCCTCCTCAGCATACATTCGAGCGTAGTAGTGCATGCTTGCAAACGTAGGGAGGAGGAGGGAGGAGGGGGTTTGGAGGAGGTGTTGGGGGTCAGATGCTGTTCTCCAGCTGGCTGTGGTGGTTGGCTGTGTGCGGTGAGTTCTGCTCGTTGAGGAGGAGGAGCGTCGTCTCGTCCGGCCCGTTTTCCGTCGGGGTGGAGTCGGCCGCCAGGTCGGTGATGGTGGTGTTGGCGGTGGCGGGGGGAGTGGTCTGGTCCAGGCGGATGGTGTTGTGGCCGCTCTCCGGGGACTGGGGCGTGCTGTCCAGGCGGGACGCCATCAGGCCGTTCTGGTACTGGGACCGCGTGATCTGAGGCAAAGAGAGCAGAACTTGAGTTGGTCTTGTAAAGGAATAAGTTCTTAAACCGAGGAGGAAGTTTAATTTTCTCAAACTCAATGAGGATTTTGAATGGGTTGGTGGTTAGAAGACTGAAATAAGATCTGTGGTTTACACAAGCTAATGAGATGTTTTGTGTTTTGTTAAACATCATAAAAAACCTCAGTAAACCCCTCCACTTGTGAATTATGGAGTCTTTTTTTTAAAAGACTGTTGCTAACAAGTGGCCAAATGAGACGACAGTGGTTGTCGGGGACATCAGGCGTGTTTCCACCAGGTACTTTTCCCTCTAGTGAGAGAGGATCCACCCAAGATCCGCCCAACTTCACCAGTTAGCAGCTCAGAAAGTACCTGCTGCCTCGGGTAGGTCTCCAAAAGTCTCCAATAACACTAGAAAAAGAGTCTCTAGAGGGCCTGAATAGTCTAAATATAGTGACAAAGTCTCTAAGTTGGCAACAGTTTAATTTAAGAGCTGATATCTAGACTGTTTCCATGGTTTTCTTGATAATAACCAAAATCATTATCAAGAAAACAATGTTAAATGTCTAGATATCAGCTCTTACAATAAACTCTTATGAGCTATTTTTGTTGTTATCATTATATTTGTCGAAACAATTGTACCTTTAGTTGTACCAGACATTAAAATAAACACCATATTAGAGAAAACAAGGGTGGTCTAACAATGTTTTCCATGTCTGTACATGCACCAGGCCTCCACTACTAAATGAATATAGCAGAAAGCTGCTAACTCCATCAAAGATTAAGATAATTTTTATACTCTTCTTGCACCACTTAGCAACTTTCATAGGAATGAATGGGGCCCTGCCTGCAACAGTGTAACAAGTTTTCTTTATACATTATATTTGTCGAAACAATTGTACCTTTAGTTGTACCAGGCATTAAAATAAACACCATATTAGAGAAAACAAGGGTGGTCTAACAGTTTTTTCCATGGCCGCCACTACTAAATGAATATAGGAGAAACCTGCTAACTCCATCAAAGATTAAGATAATTTTTATACTCTTCTTGCACCACTTAGCAACTTTCATAGGAATGAATGGGGCCCTGCCTCCAACAGTGTTGGAAGTTCTCTTTACACATTATATTTGTCCAAACAATTGTACCTTTAGTTGTACCAGGCATTAAAATAAACACCATATTAGAGAAAACAAGGGTGGTCTAACAGTTTTTTCCATGGCCGCCACTACTAAATGAATATAGGAGAAACCTGCTAACTCCATCAAAGATTAAGATAATTTTTATACTCTTCTTGCACCACTTAGCAACTTTCATAGGAATGAATGGGGCCCTGCCTCCAACAGTGTTGGAAGTTCTCTTTACACATTATATTTGTCCAAACAATTATACCTTTAGTTGTACCAGGCATTGAAATAAACACCATATTAGAGAAAACAAGGGCATGCACCAGGCCGCCGCTACTAACTGAATATAGCGGAAACCTGCTAACTCCACTTAAAGATGAAGCCGACCCACCTTGACGAACTGCAGGTCGCTGAGCGCTCGGACGTAGAAGTCTGGCGTGTACTGCTGCGACGGGATGCTGCTGTTGAGCTGACTGTTGCTGCCGCTGACGGACAGCGAGTCGGCCCGGTCGGCGCCGCTCAGCGAGGACGTGCGGTTCAAACCGCTCAGGTGGGACGGCGAGCGGAACTCTGCACACACACACATACAGAGAAATTACAGTTATTAACAGCTTCTCAGAGACAGAATTTGCGCGATAGAGTTCTTAAAAGCCATCCAGGACACATACATGAAATAAATAAACACTCTTTATCACTACGGAGAGCTGCGGCGTGTTTTAACTCTACGGTTTAAAGCCATTCAGGAGTAAACGGCTCTATGATGTGAGCACAAGATGCAGTGGAGCTTCAAATGCAGGTTAATATTAATGATATGAATGACTAATTAGTGACACACGAGGTTTAATGGATGCACAATAATAATAAAATTAAAAAAATTAGGGAACACTTTATATTAGGGAACACATATTCAACATGAATTAGTTGCTTATTAGCATGCAAATAAGTAACATATTAGCTCTTAATGAGTCATTATTAAGTAGTTATTAATGCCTTATTCTGCATGGCCTTATTATACAACCAGTAAGACATTAACTAAGAGTTTTCCCTCAATAACCTCAGAAAAATTGCTTATTAGTAGTAAGTAAGGAAGTTGTTGTATATGAGTTATGATCTTAATATGCTTTACTTTGTATGGACTTTATAATCTCTACATAGCGGTGAACGAAACCATGGAAACGGCAAATATCCACCAAAGTGGGTCACTTTGTAGACCAGGGGTCTCAAACTCAAATTACCTGGAGGCCGCTGGAGGCAGTATCAAAATGACCAAAAAAAGACACAAAATGACAAAAAAAAAGATACAAAATGACTGAAAAAACACTAAATTACTTTAAAAAAAGACACAAAATGATAAAAAAAGACATAAAATCACCAAAAAATACACTGAATTACCAAAAAAGACATAAAATTTAAAAAAAGACACAAAATTACCCAAAAAAGAGACAAAATTACCCCAAAAAGAGACAAAATGACAGAAAAAAATGAAATTACTTTAAAAAGAAACAAAATGACCAAAAAAGACATAAAATTATTTAAAAAAGAAACACAATTATTAAAAAAAGACACAAAATTATTTTAAAAAGACAAAAAATTACCACCAAAAAAAAAAAAGACACAAAATTACTAAAAAGTAATTAAAGGGACCTTCCACACACAACATGGTAAAGTGCCATTCATATAAAACTCACATTAAACTTTCATATCAAGGTGGGGGCCACAAAATATCATCACGACGGCCACAATTGGCCCACGGGCCGCAAGTTTGAGACCCATGCTGTAGAGTATGTAGAGACTTATAAAGTCCATACAAAGTAAAGCATATTAAGATCGTAACTCATATACAACAACTCAGAATCATTGATTATTAGTAGTAAGTAAGGATACTTACTACTAATAATCAATAATTCTGAGGTTATTGAGGGAAAACTCTTAGTTAATGTCTTACTGGTTGTATAATAAGGCCATGCAGAATAAGGCATTAATAACTACTTAATAATGACTAATTAAGAGCCAATATGTTACTTATTTGCATGCTAATAAGCAACTAATTAATGTTGAATGTGTATTCCCTAATATAAAGTGTTACCAAAAAAAACCATCTAAAGATATTAGATGTGTGAGAGCAAGAGAGACAGAAGGAGCTGGGAGGTTAAAGGTGAGTTATTAAAACCAAACGCATGACCGTCTCTACTGTACATACCCTTCGTTTCACTATCACAGCAGCAAACTGGTGCTTCGCTCAAAACCAAAGACGGTGACACACAAAACTTTCCCAGTAGTGACTCAGTTTGTGTTTCTAAGGACTAATTACATCTGTCATGTACTCACAATATTCATAAAAGCACAAAGCATCTTCTCTGAATGTTGGGCGGTGCAGGATGCAAACTAACATGTAGCTAAGTAACCCTTTGATGCACAACATGGGTCTAAATCAGCTAAATTCTGCTCAATATTAATTTAATCGCTTTATAAAATACAGTAAATTATCTGGTTTTGAGCTGCTACTGATAACAATACATGTTATGACAAGACTGTTAATGTGGAGTAAATCAATTATAGTAATAAAAACAACATTAACATTTATTTTAAACACAACTGTAAATTACCTTTAGCAAGGTTCCTATTGGTGTTTTTGTATTATATAGCATTTTTTTTCATGTTTGTACATTTTCTAGGTGTTTTACAATGTTGTGATGCTTTTATTTTGAAATGGCATCGTCCAGTGTGAAACGGGCGCTTTTATTTTGAAAGGTAGTGACAGGAAGTAACAGGTGGAACGGTAAAAGGAAAAACTAACGGTTAATAACGAGTGAGTCGTAATTCATATAAAGTTGATATAAAGTATCAAAAAGGCTTCTATAGTGGCTGACTGACAGGAAATAAGGTTTGTTAAAGTTTATTTTCTTCTCTCATATATATTAGTGGCTATATTTGTTGTCTTAACTATAGTAAAACTTATTGTTATTTTCATGGAGCGATTTTAAATAAATCTAGTGAATTATCAGTTAAAGAGTCGAGTCTTTGCAGGTGTGTATCCATACAGGCGGATATACGTAAACCACCTTCAAAATAAAAGCACTGCGGTTGTATTGAGTTCCAATTTCTGGGTAACCTCACGCGAGTTTTTATACTCCATATCATCGCAATAAATTAATTTCATCATTCAGTATTCCAGGTTTTCCTCAATCAACTTGTTTTTGATCATCATACATCCTAATTTTTTGTTTTCATTTCTTACTTTTTGAATAAAAAAACATTTTTGTGTCCCTACACTTCTAAATGCACAACATGGGTCAAAAATGACCCGTATCCATTTTCAATGGTGTTTCTATTATACATCTTTGAAATAAATGTATTTGATTAGTTGCTTTGGGACTGCTATGGTTGTTTAATTGCTGTTGCTTTGGTCTTTTAAAACTTGTATGTCATTTTTAAAAAAATGTTATTTTACTTTATTTTATTATTATTTATCCTCTGTTAATGTGAAGCACTTTGTGACTTCTGTCTGCAAAAGGTGCTATATAAATAAAGTTTACTTACTTACTTATCATTTAATAGACCAAGTATTCAGTTTAAGTACAGTACAAATTATAATTGTTATAATTATTATAATTATTATTATTATTATTATTATTATAGTATTAGGTCATTTAATTTTAAATCAAATTTGGATTAATGGGTCATTTTTGTGTGTAAACTTGATGCAATAATACAAAAACGTTTTCTTCGTAAAGTATGAAAGGAAAAATGGATACAATGATCTATTGTAATAAAAAAAGATATTCAAATAACACTTGGAATATTCAATCATAAAATAAATTGATTTAAAAAGAAACACACAGCCAGCATGAAATGAATGTGGTTCATTTTTGTCCCATGTTGTGGATTAGAAGGTGTTTATATGTTGAGCATCAAAGGGTTAACAGAGGTGGAAACAATATTTAATACTGTTAATTCTGTTTATTCAGGTCGCAGCTAGATTGCTTCATATTTTTTGTCCATGATCCAAATTTTTCAAGTGACAACACGTAGAAAAAGCAGATTAAACAAATGGTTAATCTTTTCAACCCACGGACCAGCCGATGGCAACATATTCTCATGTTGTTGTTGATTTCTGGGTTTGTTTTGGACTTCTAGCAATTTTAGAGTCATAGACCACAATGT
Organism: Centropristis striata; assembly: GCF_030273125.1. Classification (NCBI taxonomy): domain Eukaryota; kingdom Metazoa; phylum Chordata; class Actinopteri; order Perciformes; family Serranidae; genus Centropristis; species Centropristis striata. The sequence goes on from NC_081523.1 coordinate 3,063,739, forward strand.
GCTGTAATATTATCTGTTTGTCTGTTTAGTTTTAACTTGTTCTTTGTTTGTCTTGGACAGGACTCCCTTGAAAAAGAGATTTTTTAATCTCAATGGGACCTTTCCTGGTTAAACAAAGGTTTAATAAAATAATAATAAACAATAACCATTTATAAATGGTAAACAGATAGTTTATTAATGTTTAACCATCATTTATAAACCATATATAGGCCATTTAGAATGGTAAATACATAATTTATTAATGTTTAACTAACTAAATCATTTGTAAATGACAAATAGATGGTATATTAATGTAAGTTTATAGTTACTTTACCATTAACAAACCAATATATTATAATTAATAGTTTATTAATAGTTTTAGTTGCACTCATTTAAACATTTTTAACACCATAGTAAGTATGTTAATGATTTTGAAATTATTCATATACCTTTAAGAAAATGGTTGAAAATATTTAAAGATTAAATATGTATAGCACTTTATAAATGGTTAATAATTGTTCTATAAACCATCTTTAAACATCACTTAGTTGGTATTGTAAAGTGTTACCTAATAATCTCATGAAGATGAAAATTTTAAAGGTAGAACACCAGACTTTGACATCAATGTTCAAACAGCAAAACTTTGAAATTACAACTTCCAGAAACATCTGTAAATCAGCGGATACAGTTGTTTTTAATGTCACAACCCCACGAAACGAGTCGTTTTACTATCAGAACTTAATTTGGTCCAATAACATTTGAAAAGTCTAGAAAAGCTCTAAGATTAAATCATTTTCCCCCCAATTGGCTCCATAAAAGCAGAAAAACCCAAGAAGATCTGGGTAATTTTATACTCTTCTTGCACCACTGAGCAACTTTCATAGGAATGAATGGGGCCCTGCCTCCAACACTGTATCCAGTTCTCTTTATACATGCATGAACATATCAACTTATTGTCATGGCTGCTTCATATGATTGACTAAAAAACTTTTTGCGGCACAATTCGTGTGATATCATGTAACCAGAACACATTACTGACACGTAACGATCTAATTTTAAAGCCCCACAGTTTTATTTCCATAGTTTTGCTGTTTGAACATTGATTTCAGGCTTTAAAAACAGTGTTCAAACAGCAAAACTATGGAAATAAAACTTCCAAGTTTGTCTCATGATGCCCCTAAAATACTTTTTCTGGAAAAGTAACGCCTGTAAATCAGCAGATAGTTTTTTGAATGTCACAACCCCAACACGAAAATGACTCGTTTCATTATCAGGATTTAATTTGTCTCAAAAGTCTACAAAAGCTGTAAGATCAAATCATTTTTTCCCCCCAATTGGGTCCATAAAAGCGGAAAGACCAAAGAAGATCCGGGTAATTTTATACTCTTCTTGCACCACTGAGCAACGTTCATAGGAATGAATGGGGCCCTGCCTCCAACAGTGTAACAAGTTCTCTTTAAACAGCCATGAACATGTCACAATTGCTGTTTTGAACAGGTTTTTTGGATGTTTTAAAATTGTTTTGGCACCAAAACCAATTGGGTTGGGTTACAAAACATGACTTCTGGACATAAATTCCAACAACTGTCAAAAGTCCTGGGTTTGTTTGTGCCATAATTCCGGGTAGAACAGGTTTGCTTAATTTATTTTGTCTGTGACCCAAATTTGCAAGTGTCAACATGTACAGAAAGGAGAATGCCTCCTGGAAGAACAGAAACTATGGATCACAACTTCCATGTCTGGCAAAAGATGCCGTTGGGCTTTTCCAATAGACTTACATTGGGAAAAAAACGTCTGTGTATCAGCGGATACATTTTTTTAATATCACAACTAGGGCTGCAACTAACGATTATTTCATTATCGATTAATCTGACAATTATTTAAACGATTAATCGATTAGTTGTTTGGTCAATAAAATGTATAAAAATATCAATCAGTGTTTCCCAAACCACAAGATGACGTCCTCAAATCTCTTGTTTTGTCCACAAACCAAAGAGATATTCACTTTATTGTCATAAAGGAACAAAGAAACCAGAAATATTCACATTGAAGAAGCTGAAATCAGAGAATTTGGACTTATTGTCTGTAAAAAAAAACTGCTCAAACCAATTATTGGATTATCAAAATAGTTGACAGTTAATTTAATAATCGATTATTGTGCGATTAATCGAATAATTGTTGCAGCTCTAGTCACAACCCCAAAGAAATGACTCGTTTTACTATCAGAACTTAATTTGGTCCAATAACATTTGAAAAGTCTAGAAAAGCTCTAAGATTAAATAATTTCCCCCCCCAATTGGCCCCATAAAAGTGGAAAGATCAAAGAAGATCTGGGTCATTTTTATACTCTTCTTGCACCACTGAGCAACTTTCATAGGAATGAATGGGGCCCTGCCTCCAACAGTGTAACAAGTTTTCTTTAAACAGCCATGAACATGTCACAATTGCTGTTTTGAACACGTTGTTTTGATGTTTTAAAATCGTTTTGGCACCAAAACCAATTGGGTTGGGTTACAAAACATGACTTCTGGACATAAATTCCAACAACTGTCAAAAGTCCTGGGTTTGTTTGTGCCATAATTCTGGGTAGAACAGGTTTGCTTAATTTATTTTGTCTGTGACTCAAATTTGCAAGTGTCAACATGTCCAGAAAGGAGAATACCTCCAGGAAGAGCAGAAACTATGGATCACAACTTCCAGGTCTGGCAAAAGATGCCGTGGGGCTTTTCTGATAAACTTACATTGGGAAAAAAACGTCTGTAAATCAGCAGATACATTTTTTTAATGTCACAACTAGGGCTCCAACTAACGATTATTTCATTATCGATTAATCTGACAATTATTTAAACGATTAATCGATTAGTTGTTTGGTCAATAAAATGTATAAAAATATCAATGAGTGTTTCCCAAACCACAAGATGACGTCCTCAAATCTCTTGTTTTGTCCACAAACCAAAGAGATATTCACTTTATTGTCATAAAGGAACAAAGAAACCAGAAATATTCACATTGAAGAAGCTGAAATCAGAGAATTTGGACTTATTGTCTTTAAAAAAAACTGCTCAAACCAATTATTGGATTATCAAAATAGTTGACAGTTAATTTAATAATCAATTATTGTGCGATTAATCGAATAATTGTTGCAGCTCTAGTCACAACCCCAAAGAAATTAGTCATTTCAATATCAGAATTTGATTTGGTCCAATAACATTTGGAAAGTCTAAAAGAGCTGTACGAATAAATCATATTTTACCCCCAATTGGCGCTATAAAAGCGGAAAAACCCAAGAAGATCTGGGTAATTTTATACTCTTCTTGCACCACTGAGCAACGTTCATAGGAATGAATGGGGCCCTGCCTCCAACACTGTATCCAGTTCTCTTTATACATGCATGAACATGTCACGTACAAGAACTTTTCTGATAGACTTACATGGAAAGAAACATGGATACATTTATTTTAATGTCACAACCCCAACAAAATTACTCGTTTCATTATCAGAATTTCATTTGGTCCAATTATATTTGGAAAGTCTATAATGTAAAGTTTTACACTTCTTGCAGTACTAAGCAACTTTCATAGGAATGAATGGGGCCCTGCCTCCAACAGTGTAACAAGTTTTCTTTAAACAGCCATGAACATGTCACAATTGCTGTTTTGAACACGTTTTTTTGATGTTTTAAAATTGTTTTGGCACCAAAACCAATTGGGTTGGGTTACAAAACGTGACTTCTGGACAGTCGTTTCAATATCAGAATTTAATTTGGTCCAATAACATTTGGAAAGTCTAAAAGAGCTGTACAAATAAATCATATTTTACCCCCAATTGGCCCCATAAAAGCAGAAGAACTATAGAAGATACGGGTAATGTTATGGACTTCTTGCAACACTGAGCAACTTTCATAGGAATGAATGGGGCCCTGCCTCCAACACAGTATCCATGCATTATCTTTATACATCCATTATCATCTCACAATCGCTGTTTTAGACACTTTTTTAATGGAAGAAAGAACAGATTAAGGCTTTGAAAACACGACTTCTGGACATAAAGTTCCAACAACGGGACACAAACAACGGTGACTCCTCGCCGAGAGTCCTGGGTTGTTTTTTTTACGCCATCGTTCAAGTTTGGGCAGGTTATTCTAGTTAAATCTGTCCATGAGTCATAATTATCTCAAAGACTCATAACATCTTCAAAGAGGAAAATAATCTGTTAAAACAACACAGACACAGTGACTGAACGGAGCTTTCCTCTACTATGAAAACACTTTAACCATCTACATTAACCTTTAATAAATAGATTATTCCTCATTATAACAGCTCGTTAAGCAGATATAAGTGTTAACTTTACCTCCTCTAATGGTGGAGGCTTAAATATAGTAAACACAGTTGAAGAATACTGTTTATTAATGAAAAGTTATGCTTTCTTACATGAACTTTCTAGTTATAAACCGCTTTTTGAATGTTTACATACTAATTATTAAACATGGGGGTTAAAGTAAAGTGTTACAATTATAAATACTATGATTCCTCAGAAGTAAATTAGTTTAATTAAGTCAAAATTGTAACTTTTAAATCACCAAAAGGACACGATATTAGTAGACATTTGTCTTTTTTCCTCTTCCAGTTGTTAAAAATGATCCAGGTGCAGAGAATTTTAGGTTTTCATCATTGATTAATCCAATTATATACTAATAAATTGTCACAAAAATACTGATAGCAACATTTTCAATTTTTCTTTTATATAAAACAGACAAAATGATGAAAAAGTAATGGCAAATTTTTGTCTTTTTCTGCACTAAAATTGTCTCACACTATTAATCAGTAATTAAAATAGTTAATATTAGTAATAATTGACTGTTTGTTTCGGCTTTTAAGGACACAAAGATCATCTCCAGGAGCCAAATATGTAAATAAATATTTTTTAAATTCCATCATTCATCATCGTCATCAAATACTGAACAAAAACACATTGACAGTTGAAACAATAAAAGGTGTTTTCCTTCAAATTAAAAAACAGATGGAAATATTTTAGTGCTTAGTCACAGTAATTATAGTCACAGTTTCTTGATAATTCAAACAGCTAATAATAATAAAGTCTGCTGGTTATTTTCCACCTCTGCTCCAACACACAGTGACTAACAATCATGTGCGTCACACAGCTGAGCTTTTATTTTGTCATGCTCGATTCACCCAAATACAACCTTCCTGTCTAACGTGTCACACACACACACACACACACACACACACTTCACACTCATGCTGTTTACCAGCTGCTGTGTGTTATTACCAGTGGGTGTGAGTCTTCCAGCAGGGGGCCTCAGTGAGTCATAGGAAACTGTTTTACCTGGACACGTCAACTGCGTTAGCTTTCAAAGGAATTAAGCCGGCTAGTTAATCCTGGTTATCTACGGCTACGGTTTCTAGTTAGTGGTTAGATTTCACTTAGTCATTATTTATTATGATGATGATGATTAAGACAGTAACTCTTAAAGAGGGAGGCCAGATTTTTTATGTTGGGGTTGCTTGAGGTGAACATTCAGTGTTTTATCTACAGTAGATGATCTGCATTCAAAGCCACCAGACTCCATTGACAGAAACAGTAATTTTACCTTGCAGAAAACTTGTGGGCCAATTGCGACCCTCATTAGTATATTTACATTTTTTTTGTTTTTTTTGGTAATTTTGTTTCTTTTTAAAATAATTTTGTGTCTTTTTTGTAATTTTGTGTCTTTTTTAGCAATTTTGTGTCTTTTTCTGGTTATTTTGTGTCTTTTTTAAGTAATTTATTTTTTTTCTGTTCATTTTGTGTCTTTTTGGTAATTTTGTGTCTTTTTTTTTTAGCAATTTTGTGTCTTTTTCTGGTTATTTTGTGTCTTTTTTAAGTAATTTATTTTTTTCTGTTCATTTTGTGTCTTTTTGGTAATTTTGTGTATTTTTTTTTTGTCATTTTGTGTATTTTTTTTGTCATTTTGTGTATTTTTCTGGTCATTTAGTGTCTTTTTTTGGTCATTTTGTGTCTTTTTTGTCATTTTGTGTCTTTTTCTGGTTATTTTGTGTCTTTTTTAAGTAATTTATTTTTTCTGTTCATTTTGTGTCTTTTTGGTAATTTTCTGTATTTTTTTTTTTTTAGTAAATTTGTGTATTTTTCTGGTAATTTTGTGTCTTTTTTTGGTAATTTTGTGTCTTTTTGGTCATTTTGTGTCTTTTTTTAGTAATATCGTGTCTTTTCCAGTCATTTTGTGTCTTTAAAAAAAAAAATAATTGTGTCTTTTTCTGGTCATTGTGTCTTCTTTTTTTTTTTTAAAGTAATTTTGTGTCTTTTTTTGGTCATTTTGATACTACCTCCAGCGGCCCCCAGGTAATTTGAGTTTGAGACCCCTGGGCTAGATGGCCTCCAGCCATATATATGATGAATTAGTCCACAAATTGTCATTATAGTTATTTATTTATTATGTACAACAGCTAAATGTTACAATTGTTTTCATCACAATTAATCTGCTGTATATTTTATTGATAAGTCTAAAAATTGGGAACTTATAATGGAGAATACTACTTTACAATTAATTTTTACTATTGGACGACTGTTACTAGAGTTTGAGGTATTAAACTAAGTGCTAACTGATAAGTGTAAAATGTGTGAGCGCCCTCTGATGGACACAGTCTGTAACTGCACCAACTTATTTTTGGAGTTTCTGATCTACTGCTGCTTTGATTGTTTAGTTTGTTTGTGTTATTGTGCAATTTTGGTGTTGTAAAGAGTCGGTTTAGATGCACCAAAGTCTCACAATAACGCAAACAAAGTAAATAATCAAGGCAGCGGTAAACTAGTAATGCTTGTGTTCTGCAATGTAAAATTACTGCTTTTGTCAACGGAGTCTGGTGGCTTTGACGAAAGCATAGATGGCGACATAAAGGCTTCATTTCCCCGTTGGAAAAGACTGTCACAACCAGAAAAACAGTAAAAATAATCAGAATTTAGTGTACACTTAACGTGATATTGATTTTTTTAGGTGGGTGGGTTTCTGTGCTGGTTTCTCCAATCTACTGTAGGTAAAACACTGACTATAGGTAAGGTCCTCATATAACACCACTTCAAATTATCTAAACATCCCCTTAAGATCCAGTAGGCAACTTGTCTTTATTTAGATCTACAACTTTTTAAAAACCATTCCTGTCTAAATAAAAGAAATAAAAGGACTTTGTACTTGTTTCCAGCTATGATTTAAGGCAGCTATTCTCAACCTTGGGGTCGGGACCCCAATTGGGGTCGCGAGATGATTTCTGGGGGTCGCCAAATCATTTTGAAGTCAGCTCTGTCTCCACTGTGTTAAAGTGTTCATGTGTTAATGTGTTTAAGTCTTTTTTGGGTTATTTTGTGTGTTTTTTGGTCATTTTGTGTCTTTTTTTGATCATTTTGTGGTCAATTTGTGACTTATTTGATCATTTTGTGTCTTTTTTTGATCATTTTGTGGTCAATTTGTGACTTTTTTGGTCATTTTGTGTCTTTTTTTGGTCATTATGTGTCTTTTTTGGTCATATTGTTTCCTTTTTTAGGTCATTTTGTTTCTTTTTTTAGTCATTTTGTGGTCAATTTGTGACTTTTTTTGGTCATTTTGTTTCTTTTTTTGGTCATTTTGTTTCTTTTTTTAGTCATTTTGTTTCTTTTTTTAGTCATTTTGTTTCTTTTTTGGTAATATTGTGTCTTTTTTGATCATTTTGTTTCCTTTTTTAGGTCATTTTGCTTCTTTTTTGGGTGATCTGAACTGTGCGTGTGAGATTGTGTTCAGTGAGCGGGGGTCACGGACAACATGCATGTTAAATTGGGGGTTGGGACTCAAAAAGGTTGAGAACTACTGGTTTAAGGTATTTGAAGACTTTGTTACTCGGTCACATGAGTGCTTAGAGTCCTGTTTATGTTTTTTGTCTAAATATTTGTCTTATTAAATCTGTTTTACATCATAGAGTGCAGAGTTGTTGACCTCGTGCTAAAGCATGACGTATATTCTTCAGGGTTTTTTTTTCCATTTTCTCATCTTCAGCCACTTTAGTCAACACAAACTGACGCAGCTAAAAGTTTCATAATAACAGAACTATCATCTCTGTCAACTAACATGAAGCTTTCTGAATCATGATTCAGCTACATATTACAGCTTTTAGTTCAAATTCTCACTCGCTCAAACTCTCAGGATTAAACTAAATCTTTGTGAGTAATTTTAAAATAAAACAACATATAGTCATGGAAAAAATGACGAGACCACCTTTTTATTATTCAATTTCTTGTTCATTTTAATGCCTGGTTCAACTAAATGTTCATTTGTTTGGACAAATATAATGATAACGGCAAAAATAGCTGATAAGAGTTTAATTTAAGAGCTGATAACTAGACATTTAACATGGTTTTATTGATAATTACCAAAATCATTATCAATTGTATCTTTTTATTGGTCATTATACATTGTTTTTTGGTAATTATGTGTCTTTTTTTGGTCATTATACATCTATTTTGGTAATTTTGTGTCTTTTGTTCATTTTGTGTCTTTTTATTGGTCATTTTACATCTTTTTTTGGTCAATTTGTTGTTGTTTTCTTCAATGCATTTATTGCCTGGTACAACTAAAGGTTCATTTGTTTGGACAAATATAATGATAACGACAAAAATAGCTGATAAGAGTTTAATCTAAGAGCTGATATCTAGACATTTAACATGGTTTTATTCATAATGATTTTGGTTATTATCAATAAAACCATGTTAAATGTCCAGATATCAGCTCTTAAATTAAACTCTTATCAGCTTTTGTCATTTTGTTGTTGTTTTGTTATTTTCTTTATCTATTTTTGGTTGTTTTGTGTCCTTTTTCAGTCATTTTTATATACATTTTTGGTCAAATTGTGTCAATTTCGATAATTTTGTGTAATTCTTTGGTCATTTTTGCATCTATTTTTTGTCATTTTGTGTCTTTTTTGTTCATTTTTACATCTATTTTTTTTGTGTGTGTTTTTTAGTCATTTTTACATCTGTCAGTCATGGAAACATTCTTGATAATAACCAAAATAATTATCAATAAAACCATGTTAAATGTCTAGATATCAGCTCTTAAATTAAACTCTTATCAGCTTGTGTCATTTTGTTGTTGTTTTGTCATTTTCTTTATCTATTTTTGGTTGTTTTGTGTCCTTTTTCAGTCATTTTTATATCAATTTTTGGTCAAATTGTGTGAATTTCGATAATTTTGTGTAATTCTTTGGGCATTTTTGCATCTATTTTTTGTCATTTTGTGTCTTTTTTGTTCATTTTTACATCTATTTTTTGTGTGTGTTATTTAGTCATTTTTACATCTGTCAGTCATGGAAACATTCTTGATAATAACCAAAATCATTATCAATAAAACCATGTTAAATGTCTAGATATCAGCTCTTAAATTAAACTCTTATCAGCTAGTTTTGTTGTAGTTTCTTTGCTGTAGATGTACCAGGCATTAAAATGAACAAGAAATTAAAGAAAACAAGGGTGGTCTAATATATTTTTTACATGACTGTATATATTATTTGCTTTTCTGTCTTAAAAGTTATCTAAAAAACGTTACCTACTGGATCTTCAATTCTTTAAAAATCAGATTTAAAGCAACCAATCTTCTACTTGTGACCTCGCAGAGTGAGTTAGTTTCTTTTTTAAAAAAAATAAAATGATTGTGGACCCAATTCCAAACAACGCTTCTACTAACTAAAACTAACATTTTCATTCAGAATGAGAAGGCTGATCAGGTGGAACTGGACATTTGTGATGAGATGAAAAGAGAAAAATGATCAATTCTGAGAACTAATCTATAGACTAGAGTCTATGTGAACATAGTGATGGATAGGACAACAATAACCAAACATAAAGAGACTCCGGCTCCACCAACAGCTCATAACACCTGCAGACTGAAACCACCAGAGGGAGAAACCATGTGGAGGTGTTAGGATGGAGCCGGGCCCCCGAGGGCCCCCGAGGGCCCCCGAGGGCCCCCGAGGGCCCCCGTCTGGTGTCTCCTGATGTTGTCCTATCCGTTAGATAGATCCGTTCTGTTAGAAAAGCTCTTTGATCGACTTTAAACCCTGCAGAGACGCAGACAGACTGCTGCCTGTTTCACACCAATCTTCAGGCTCTTCCACCCGTCCCCACCCATAGATATCTATGAGAATGGGTCTCAAACTCGCTGTCCGTGTCTTTTTAAAAAAAAAATAGTAATTCTGTGTCCTTTTTTGGTCATTTTATGTCTTTTTATAGTAATTTTGTGTCTTTTTTGGTCATTTTGTGTCTTTTTATAGTAATTTTGTGTCTTTTTTGTAAATTTTGTGTCTTTTTTGGTCATTTTGTGTCTTTTTTTGGTCATTTTGTGTCTTTTTTAAGTATTTTTTTTTTTTTGTTATTTTGTGTCTATGTGTCTTTTTGTTAATTTTGTTCTTTTTTTCAGTAATTTTGAGTCTTTTTTGGTCATTTTGTGGCATTTTTAAGTATTTTTTTTTCTGGTCATTTTGTGTCTTTTTGGTAATTTTGTGTCTTTTTTGGTCCTTTTGTGTCTTTTTTTAAGTCATTTTGTGTCTTTTTATAGTAATTTTGTGTCTTTTTTGGTCATTTTGTGTCTTTTTTGGTCATTTTGTGTCTTTTTTTGGTCATTTTGTGTCTTTTTTGGTCATTTTGTGTCTTTTTTAAGTATTTTTTTTTTTTGTCATTTTGTGTCTATGTGTCTTTTTGTTAATTTTGTGTCTTTTTTTCAGTAATTTTGAGTCTTTTTTGGTCATTTTGTGGCATTTTTAAGTCATTTTGTGTCTTTTTATAGTAATTTTGTGTCTTTTTTGTAAATTTTGTGTCTTTTTTGGTCATTTTGTGTCTTTTTTTGGTCATTTTGTGTCTTTTTTGGTCATTTTGTGTCTTTTTTAAGTATTTTTTTTTTTTTGTCATTTTGTGTCTATGTGTCTTTTTGTTAATTTTGTGTCTTTTTTTCAGTAATTTTGAGTCTTTTTTGGTCATTTTGTGGCATTTTTAAGTCATTTTGTGTCTTTTTATAGTAATTTTGTGTCTTTTTTGTAAATTTTGTGTCTTTTTTGGTCATTTTGTGTCTTTTTTTGGTCATTTTGTGTCTTTTTGGTAATTTTGTGTCTTTTTTGGTCATTTTGTCTTTTTTAAGTCATTTTTTATTTCTGTTCATTTTGTGTCTTTTTGGTAATTTTGTGTCTTTTTTTGGTCATTTTGTGTATTTAAAAAAAAAAGTACTTTTGTGTCTTTTTAGTCATTTTGATACTACCTCCAGCGGCCCCCAGGTAATTTGAGTTTGAGACCCCTGGGCTAGATGGCTGGAGGCAGTATATATATATATATATATTTGATGAATTAGTCCACAAATTGTCTTTATAGTAGTTATTTATTTATTTAGTTAGTTAGTTATTTACTTTACTTGGCTTATAATTATGACCAAGATATTATGTACAACAGCTAAATGTTACAATTGTTTTCATCACAATTAATCTGCTGTATATTTTATTGATAAGTCTAAAAATTGGGAACTTATAATGGAGAATACTACTTTACAATTAATTTTTACTATTGGACGACTGTTACTAGAGTTTGAAGTATTACACTAAGTGCTAACTGATAAGTGTAAAACGTGTGAGCGCCCTCTGTTGGACACAGTCTGTAACTGCACCAACTTATTTTTGGAGTTTCTGGCCAACATACTAATAACTGGCTGGAATTAAACTGATTTATCCAAAGAGAGAAATCACAAATCAGATCGTTATTACTATGCCTTTCTCCGAGCAGAACGCCTTAAACCATAAGCAGAACCTTAAGCAGGGTTCTCAAACCAATTGTGGCCCTCGTGATGATATTTTGTGGCCCCCACCTTGATATGAAAGTTTAATGTGAGTTTTATATGAATGACACTTTACTGTGTTGTGTGTGGAAGGTCCCTTTAATTACTTTTTTGGGTCATTTTGTGTCTTTTTTTTGTAATTTTTTGTCTTTTTAAAAAAATAATTTTGTGTCTTTTTTAAAATAATTTTGTGTCTTTTTTAATAATGTGTCGTTTTTGGTAATTCTGTGTCTTTTTGATAAATTTGTGTCTTTTATTAGTAATTTTTTGTCTTTTTAAAATAATTTTGTGTCTTTTTTTAGGTCATTTTTTTTTCTTTTTTAAGTAATTTAGTTTTTTTTCCTATCATTTTGTGTCTTTTTTTTGGTCATTTTGTGTCTTTTTTAAATAATTTTGTGTCTTTTTTTTGTCATTTTGTTTCTTTTATAAGTAATTTAGTTTTCTTTCCTATCATTTTGTGTCTTTTTTTTGGTCATTTTGTTTCTTTTTTAAATAATTTTGTGTCTTTTTTTTGGTCATTTTGTTTCTTTTTTAAATAATTTTGTGTCTTTTTTTGGGTCATTTTGTTTCTTTTTTAAATAATTTTGTGTCTTTTTTAAATAAATTTGTGTCTTTTTTAAATAATTTTGTTTCTTTTTTAAGTAATTTAGTTTTTTTCCTGTCATTTTGTGTCTTTTTTTTTGTCATTTTGTGTATTTTTTTTTAGTAATTGTCTTTTTTCCAGCGGCCCCCAGGTAATTAGAGTTTGAGACCCCTTCCTTCCAGTAAAATGAAGGCGTGTTGTCTGAGAATAGACAGAGTTTCACCTCCTCACTGCCTCCGACTCACCTGCTCTGCAGAATGTATGCAAATAAAGCGCTGACTCAGTGAAAGCAGGTGTAAAATTGGTCGAACAAAGAGCTTATCTGTCAAAAAGTCTTAATCCTCGGAGGGTAAATCTACTCTGAATCACATGGGGAGGAAACTATCCTGCTGCTCTGCTGTTTATCAGCTGAAACGCTCAAACATGCTGCACTTTTCAGCCAAAAGTGGTGATGTCACAGCAGGTATTTAACGCCTTTCAGCCCATAAACAGCAGCGCATGAGTACACTGCAAAAAAGGTGTTTAGTCTAAAAACCAGATAAAACAGTAAATCTGAGGGAAATGATCTTGCTGCATGGACAGATCATTTACCTTGACAAGATTTATTAAATTAAGATTATTAAATCTAGAAATAAGCATGTTTTACGCTTAAAATAAGAAATTAACTCTTTAAACAAGATGAATTAAAGCTGCCAGCAGTGATGAACTGGCCCGAGCAGAGTGACCTGATCATTATTTGTTTCTTACCAAGATAAGATGAAAAAACAAAACGTTTTGTGTCTTCTTTTGGTGATTTTACAACTTTTTGTGACTTTTTTTGGTGTTTTTTTTTTGTCTTTTTATCTCTTTTTTGGTCATTTCACATCTTTTGTTTCTTTTTTGGACTTTGTGTCTTTTTTGTGTCTTTTTTTGGTCTTTTTGTGTCTTTTTTCCTTCTTTTTTTGGTCTTTTTGTGTCTTTTTTCCTTCTTTTTTTGGCCTTTTTGTGTCTTTTTTTGGTCAATTTGTGTACAAAATGTACAACAGAGATAAAAAATTAAAGCTGCCAGCAGCGATGAACTGGCCCGAGCAGAGTACACTGACAATTATTAGTTTCTTACCAAGATAAAAAAAAAAAAAAACTTTAGAAAAAAAAGATGGAAAAAAGACACAAAGTCCAAAAAAGAAACAAATGATGTGAAATTACCAAAAAAGACATAAAAAGGCACAAAGACAGACACAAAAACCACAAAAAGTTGTAAAATCACCACAAAAGACACAAAAAAATTTTTTAGAACCAAATAATCATCAGGTCACTCTGCTCGGGCCAGTTCATCGCTTTAATTTATCTTGTTTTAAGAGTTAATTTATTATTTTAAGAGTTCAACATGCTTATTTCTAGATTTAATAATCTGAATTTAAGAAATCTTGTCAAGGTAAATTATCTGTCCATGCAGCAAGATCATTTCCCTCAGATTTACTGTTTGATCTGGTTTTTAGACACTTAGAAACTTTTTTTTTGCAGTGTGTGATCAGGAGTTAATTCCCCCTTTTATAGATTTGTAATACAACTTTTATTTTGGCGAATCAAGAGCCCCTCCCCCCCCCCCCCCGTCCTCGGTGTTAAAGGACCCAGACATGCCGGAGTTTACCTGGAAACCGAGAGAACAGAGAAAACCTCTTAAAGGAGAGGTGGCGAGGACGAGGTGCAGCCACTGAGAGGAGAGAAGGAGGAGCAGGAGCAGGAGGAGGAGGAGGAGGAGGAGGAGGAGGAGGAGGAGGAGGAGCAGGAGGAGGAGGTGAGCGATGGGACAGAGGAGGGAGACAGTGAGAGACAGACAGACAGACAGACAGACAGACAGACAGACAGGTGTTTCTGTCTCCAGGTGAAAACATGCAGAAACCAAACAGGAACATCACAGATTACATCGAGTCTGATGAAATGTCTGAATGAGCTGGTGAGGAAGGAAGGATGGGAAATTAATATTATTTATTAAATCACAAACTGAAAGAAAAGGAAACACAACATTTGTGTATTTCCAGGAACCTTAACCCTTTCTCTTTTGCACTAAGTTGTATTTGCACTAAGTTGTATGTAGTATAATAGGAAAGACGGGATCAGAGCTTTAAAAGTAGATAAGATGAAAGTGAACAAGAGAAACAAAAAACAAAAGGAAAACTGTCAGAAAGAAAAAAGATAAGAAGGACTTTTTGTTTTTAAGGGAGTGAACAGTTTGTGTGTTTGTGTGTGGGAAAGAGAGAAAGAGAGAGAGAGAGAGAGAGAGAGAAGGAGGAGTGTAAAGATCATCATCTGCAGCAGAGACTGTTGTACTGCAGTAGTTCTCCACAAGGAGGCAGTAGAGGTGTTTAAACCTGAAAATACTCTTTAATCCTGGTTGATTCATTAACAGGGCATTCATTAAATAATATAGAGAGGAGACAAGGAGAGGAGAGGAAACAAGGAGAGGAGAGGTGAGGAAACAAGGAGAGGAGAGGAGAGGAGAGGAGAGGAGAGGAAACAAGGAGAGGAGAGGAGAGGAGAGGTGGAGAGGAAACAAGGAGATGAGAGGAGAGGAAACAAGGAGAGGAGACGAGAGGAGAGGAAACAAGGAGATGAGAGGAAACAAGGAGATGAGAGGAGAGGAAACAAGGAGAGGAGAGGAAACAAGGAGAGGAGAGTAGAGGAAACAAGGAGAGGAGAGGAAACAAGGAGGGGAGACAAGGAGAGGAGGAGAAGAGAGGAAACAAGGAGAGGAGATGAGAGGAGAGGAAATAAGGAGAGGAGAGGAGAGGAAACGAGAGGAGGAGAGGAGAGGAAACAAGGAGAGGAGACAAGGAGAGGAGAGGAGAGGTGGAGAGGAAACAAGGAGATGAGAGGAGAGGAAACAAGGACAGGAGAGGAGAGGAGAGGAGGAGAGGAGACAAGGAGAGGAGAGGAGAGAAGGAGAGGAGAGACAAGGAGAGGAGAGGAGGAGAGGAGAGAAGGAGAGGAGAGGAGGACTGACCCAGAGTGGGAGCACTGAGCGCCATGACTCCGTAGAATGAAAACGGTCCGGTCTCAAACTTCATGTTCTCGTTGCCGGCCTCCACCTCCACACGGCCCTGGAGATAAAATAAAAAGAAGAAGAAATAGTTGCATGAATATTTGGTGAGAAATAACAAGTTTTTACAATCATGACTTATAATTAAAAAATAAAATATATCCATCTATTTTTTATTTATTTGCAAAAAGTCAAAAGTTCAGAATGCAAGGAACAATATTATATTTATTATTAATTAATAAATAATTTAGAAATATTTTTAAAACAATAATTATAATTACATTATAATCCAACAAATTGTGTACTATATATTTATGATTATATAATAAATTACTGAATGACAAATATTCTATAATTTTTAATTAAGACTTTTAATTATAACAAGATAAAATATTTTGTATTTATAACTATCTATTTGTAAGAAAGTTTTCAGACTGCAATGAATAATATATTTATAATAATTAAAAATTGTATGAAATATATATTTATATATAAATCTAAAACAATGAATATATTCCATTATAATCCAACAAAAAGTATATTATTTAATTCATCAATTTATTATTATGTAATAAATTATTATATAACATTTATACATACAATTCATTTTGCACAAATTGCACATTACATTGCACATATGTATGAAGATAGTATGGTGTATTTTTATTTTATTCTATTTTTTATAATATAATAATAATAAATAATAATAATATTTATTTTACTATTCTATTTTATTATCTTAATCTGTTTTCAATAAAGGAATATATTACTTTACTTATTATTAAATAATATTGGGGTTTTTTAAGTCTAGGTAAGAGCCCTTTTTCTTATAAATTGCTTAATGAATGCATGTAAATTCCTCTGTTTACAAATAATCAATTAGTTCTTCATTGCTGCTAGTAAAGAGCAAATATTCATCCTAATAAATAAGTAGTTAATGGTGAATATATAAAGTGTTACCAAAGAGCAATAAGTGCCTCGTAATCATGACTTTCAGTTTGTGTGACATGAGGCCGTGTGGCCTGTAGGGGGCGTTAGAGTCCCGCTCAGACAGTTTATCATCGTTCTCTGGAGAGGATCTGCTTCATTCTGGGAGGAAATATGTTTATTTTGGCCTCAAACACAAACTATTATACAGTCACACGTTTAAAAAAAGAGTGGTGACATCAGAGGGATGAAGTGATGCAAATAAAGGAGGAAATAGGAAATATAATATTTGTAAAAAAACAAAAAAACAAACTTAAAAATGTAGTTTAAATATCAGATTAAAGAATAAGTTAATAGTAAGTGTAGGGCTGCTCCCTCTTAACACTTTTCATTAAATAACAGTAAACAAACGGACGTTAATTTACAGATAAGTTCTTTAAAAATAGAGATAACATTCATTAAATTGGATTGGATTTAAAACAAAAACATATATCTGTAGAATAACTGAGGTTTTTTTGTCTGTTTTTTACTTTAATATGTTGGTAAGTGGTTTTTACAGGGTTTTTTATTTAACGTTTTGTTTTAAATTCAGCAATATGATGTATTTATTTATTCATTTATTATTATTATTTACGTGAAATTCACTGTAATTTAACATTTAAGACCATTAAGCAATTAAATACAATTATATAATGCTGTAAAAAATAATTTATCGGCTTCAACTTTTATTTTATGGTTAATATTTGTAAAAAAAAAACATGTTAATTTACAGATAAGTTCTTTAAAAATAGAGATAGTATTCATTACATTAAATTGGATTTAAAACAAAAACATAGATCTGTAGAATAACTGAAGTTTTTTTGTCTGTTTTTTACTTTAATATGTTGGTAAGTGGTTTTTACAGGGGTTTTTTATTTAACGTTTTACTGTTAAAGAAAAAAAAAACCCAGAAAGTTGGTTTTGTTTGACATAATAAATATAATATATAATATAATAAAAATATTCCTGTTAAATTTTGTTTTCATTTTTTTTTTTTACCAAAAAAGACACAAAATTATTTTAAAAAAGACACAAAATTACCAAAAAAATACACAAAATTACAAAAAAGACACAAAATGACTGAAAAAACACTAAATTACTTTAAAAAACACGAAATAAATAAAAAATACACAGAGTTACCAAAAAGACACAAAATTATTTTTAAAAGTTGGTTTTGTTTGACATTCAGCAATATGATGTGTATTTATTTATTCATTTATTTATTTATTTTTATGTTAAATTCAATGTAATTTAACATTTAAGACCATTAAGCAATTAAATAAAATTATATAATGCTGTAATTAATAAAATAAATAATTCATGGGCTTCAACTTTTATTTTATGGTTAATATTTATATAATATATGGCTAATTTACAGATAAGTTCTTTAAAAATAGAGATAATATTCATTACATTAAATTGGATTTAAAACAAAAACATATATCTGTAGAATAACTGAAGTTTTTTTGTCCGTTTTTTACTTTAATATGTTGGTAAGTGGTTTTCACAGGGTTTTCTTATTTGACGTTTTACTGTTAAAGAAAAAAAAACAGAAAGTTGGCTTTGTTTTACATTCAGCAATATGATGTGTATTTATTTATTATTATTTTTTATTTCATTTTTTACATGGAATTCACTGTAATTTAACATTTAAGACCATTAAGCAATTAAATATAATTATATAATGCTGTAAAAAATAATTTATGGGCTTCAAATTTTAATTTATGGTTAATATTTGTTAAATAAATCTCCTTGCACAGAGGAGAGGAGAGAGGACAGGACAGAAGGAGAGAAGGAGAGAAGGAGAGAAGGAGGCCTCTGTGTTGGACAGTGAGTCGTCCTGAATCGACTCGCTGGAATGTGTGAACTGCAGCAACAACACAGGACAGTTAATCCACACACACACACACACACACACACACACACACACACACACACACACACACTCTGACTGACACACACACGCACACACACACACACACACTCTGACTGACACACACACGCACACACACACACACACAGAGAGGCTGGGCTGATGAAAGCAGAACAGGTGGTAAAATAAAAGCGAAGGACGAACAAGACAAATGCTCGCTGTGTCTAACGGGGACGACTCAATTAGAAAAGTCACTTTAAGATCTTTAACTCCAACTAAGTTCAGTTTCATTTGTCGTTATGAGCCACAAAGTCCTGCAGGGAGGTTGTATATTTTGGGCGGTTTATTGCATTTGCTTCGAGTCAGAACATTCAGTCGCGATGCACTTTATGTGTTTTTATGCACACTGTTCACTGCACCTTATCTGTTTGCACCTATATATTTATACTGTATATTATATTTTATTCTGCACTACAATCAATACTCCTTCTTTAGACATTTTTATTTTTATTGCTTGAATATGCCTAGGTTGTTGTTTTTATTTAATTGTGTTGTTATTGTCTCTGTGTAATTCTGCTGCTACAATGTAATTTACCAGCTTGGGATGAATAAATTTGTTAAGTAAGTAAGTAAGTAAGTAAGTAAGTAAGTAAGTAAGTAAGTGTCTGTCTATCTATTTATCTGACAGGAGAAGGTAAAAAAAATTCTCTCGTGATGTTTTTGAAGGACAAAAAGTAGCAGAGGAAAGATGGCAACAGAGCTTTAAAGGTAGATAAAGCTGAATGTGAACAAGAGAAACAAGAGAAACAAAAAAAACAAGCAAAAACAGAACACGTGTGATGTGATTATGCAGCAAAGTTAATGCTAAAAATGAAGAATTTAAAAGGTAAACATAGTTGGATTTATTTTTCTCAACTGTGAAATGTTAAATCAGCTGATTCAACACTCAGATTAATAAACTAATAAACAAGGTCCTTGAACTCAGCAACAAATCTACTGAATACCAGACTAAACTGAGTGTTTGTTCCTCTTTAAGATCTTTCATTGTACAATAACAGCTAAAAGTCTGTCATAACATACAGTTGCTATGCACTTAATGTGTTTTTTATGCACGCTGTTCACTGCACCTTATTAATATCACGGCACCTTATATTTTATACTGTATATTTAAATTTTATTCTGCACTACAAACAATACTCCTTCTTTAGACATTTTTATTTTCATTGCATTTTATTGCTTGAATATGCCGAGGTTGTTCTTTTTATTTAATTGTGTTGTTATTGTCTGTGTGTAATGCTGCAACACTGCAATTCTACATATATATATTATATATTCTAACAAGGTCCCTGAACTCAACAACAACAATTCTACATATATATATTATATATTCTAACAAGGTCCTTGAACTCAACAGCAACAATTCTACATATACATATTATATATTCTAACAAGGTCCCTGAACTCAACAACAACAATTCTACATATATATATTATATATTCTAACAAGGTCCCTGAACTCAACAGCACCAATCCTAGTGAATACCAGACTACAGTGAGTGTTTGTTTCTCTCTAAGACCTCCTGGTTAGTATCAACTGGTCCAACCGTAAAGATTTACAAACAGAAACGACTCCCTGCTGCTATTTTCGGGGTGCGTGCCAGTTTAGAAAGCTGGCGTTGGTTTTTACAGCGAGAGGAGAAACTAACTGTCTGTCACTGAAGGTAAACAGAGTCTCTGCTGCCTTCAGGGACGCTCAGCTGGAGCCAACACCATCAGAAACACCACGGGGACACACAGACGCTTTAGTAAAGCAAAGAGTCGACTGTTTCTGTTAATAACAGTCACTTCTGTTCCCCTGATATCAGCCTCCAACATCACAACAATCATCAGAAGCATTTACTGTCATTGGACAGAGTAGTAGAACCAAATCTGCCATCAACCCGTCCAAAACGTATAAAAACACACAAACAATATGACAGAAATACAAGAGAAATAAATAAATCTACATTTCATCAGGGTTTTAAAGCGGACTGAAGGCAGAACTTTGGTTTGACACACCGATGATGAGATGGTAAAGAAAAGATCCCCACGTTTATATTTATTAATTTTTATTTGATATATATTCATTATTATTATTATTATTATTATTATTATTATTATTATTATTATTAATAATAATTTATTTATTTATGTATTCCTATAATAAACTTTAAAATGTGGCATTTTAGAAATATATAATGTTGAATGCCAATAATATTAATAAAAGAAAAAGAAACATGCTAGATTTAATTAAAAAATTTACAACTTGAAGATGGAGTTGTTCCTACAAAATTGGGAAAATGGAAATTATCATTCATATATATATATATATCCTTATTTTAAAAAAAATGTAATGATTATTTTGATAGAATATTTTGATAGATTTTTTTTCTTTATTATTCTTGTTCTCTCTGGATGTATATCATTAAATTTACTAATCTAAAACTAAATTAAACAAAATGAGTCTGAGAGACTATATTTGGTACATATCTTTTTATTTTTTTTATTATTCATATAAAAATATTAATTATATAAAATTCTTAAAATGTTTTTTTTCAATTATTTATTTATTTGGAAAATGTGCCTTATAGACTGCATTACTACATATGCAAACATTTGACTTTTTCCCCCCATCCCAGTTTCTGTTATTTTGGAACCCCGGCTGTAAATCCAGCGGGTCTGAATAACTTGAATAACTTTGCCGCGGTGCAGCGATCTGAATCCCTCCAGCTCAAACACTCACACCTGCTGAGAACGACCAGCGGCTGCTGAGTCATCAGAGGTGAAACGCCTTGCTCAAGGACGAGTCGCTGCTGAGAGCGAAGAGCACAGTCACTGCAAAACTCTGCTGGCTTTCCTACTTTATTAGAAAGAAACCAAGCTAACTAAAAAAAACCACCAGGACGCCACAGAAAGCTTCTCTATCAGGTGACTGGACCAACTAGGGTTGTCAAAAGTATCGATACTCAAAAAAGTATCGATACTAAAACGTTGTATCCGGATACAATACTCATTTTCAAAAGTATCGAAGTAGCACGTAGTATAAATAAAAAAATATATACAATAAAAATATTCCTGTTAAATAGACACAAAATTATTTTTAAAAGACACAAAATTACCAAAAAAGACACAAAATGACTGGAAAAAACAGTAAATTATTGGTCATTTTGTTTCTTTTTTAGTCATTTTAAGATCTATTATTGGTCATTTTGTTTCTTTTTTAGTCATTTTCACATCTATTTTCGGTAGTTTTGGAGTATCGGTATCAAGTTAAACATTTTAGTATGGTGACAACCCTACTAACTGTACTAACCAACAGAGCAAATCTGTGAGTTTCCAGCTTAATGTAAAAAGGTTACGAAAGCCGGGGTCAAATACTCAGCCTGCAACACACACACACACACACACACACCAGCAGGAACTCCCACTGCTGCTCAACTTTAACACCAGTTAGATATGAAGGATGAGATGAAGTGGAGAAGATATATACAGGCAGGGGAAACAATTATTAGACCTCCCTTGTTTTCTCCTTGTTCATTTTAATGCCTGGTTCAACTAAAGGTTCATTTGTTTGGACAAATATAATAATAACAACAAAAATAGCTGATAAGAGTTTAATTATAGAGCTGATATCTAGACATTTAACATGGTTTTATTGATAATGATTTTGGTTTTTATCAAGAATGTTTCCATGACTGGAGATGTAAAAATGACCAAAAATAGATGTGAAAATGACTAAAAAAGACCAAAAATAGAAACCAGTGTTGTTATTGTTTCAGTCCACTGAGGTCTGCATCATCCACCTGTCAGCTTATTCATCCTCTTACAGCGTGGGTCTCAAACTCGCGGCCCGTGGGCCAATTGTGGCCCTCATGATGATATTTTGTGGCCCCCACCTTGATATGAAAGTTTAATGTGAGTTTTATATGAATGGCACTTTACAGTGTTGTGTGTGGAAGGTCCCTTTAATTACTTTTTTTTGGTAATTTTGTGTCTTTTTTAGTAATTTAGTGTCTTTTTTGGTCATTTTGTGTCTTCTCTGGGTCATTTTGTGTCTTTTTTTGATACTTTTGTCTTTTTTTTTAGTAATTCTGTGTCTTTTTTGGGTCATTTTGTGTCTTTTTAAAGTATTTTAGTTTTTTTCTGTCATTTTGTGTCTTTTTCTGTCATTTTACGCACTCACACACACACACACACACCTCCTGCATGCTCCTCAGGCATGCAGGAGGCTGAGTGGACGCTGGCTGCTGTAATCTAAAGGAGGGAGGGAGAGAGAGAATAGAAGGAGGGGGAGGCGGAGGACAGGAGCTCCGGTCAGACTCGTTCCTCCAGATCTGCTCTGACTAAACCGCCCGGCAACACTTGAGAATAAAACACTGCAGCAACACTTATAGAAGCAGGTCACGGGAGGGTCAGCGTGCTGCACCACGACGGAGAAGAAACCGAAGAAATAAATAACTGAGCAGAGAGTTTGACTCCACAGCTTCCTGCAGGATCACTGAGCAACATGTCTCCAAGCTGAAAGCTGCAACATGTTGCACATTTAATGATGTAAGACAAGGGTCTCAGACTCATATTACCTGGGGGCCGCTGGAGGCAGTATCAGAATGACCAAAAAAAGACACAAAATTACTTAAAAAAAGGGCACAAAATGACAAAAAAAAGACAAAATGACTGAAAAAACAGTAAATTACTTGAAAAAAGGCACAAAATGAACAAAAAATACACAGAATTACTAAAAAAGAGACAAGAGTATTAAAACAATGACACAAAATGACCCCAAAAAGACACAAAATGACTGAAAAAACACTAAATTACTTAAAAACTGCGTCTTTTATTTTATTTTACTATGTTTATCTGTTTGATTGTATTGTTTTATTTATGGCATCATTTTAGATTTATACACTTATTATTTATTGCTGATTGGTATATGGAATTGTTTGTTTTATTGTTGATTTTATGTACAGCACTTTGGAGACGTTTGTGTTGTTTAAATGTGCTATACAAATAAAGGGGATTGGATTGATTGGATAAAAAAAGACACAAAATGACCAAAAAATACACAGAATTACTAAAAGAAGACACAAAAGTATTAAAGACACAAAATTACTAAAAAAAGACACAAAAATACAAAAAAAAAAGAGACAAAATTACCCCAAAGAGTAATTAAAGGGACCTTCCACACACAACACGGTAAAGTGCCATTCATATAAAACTCACATTAAACTTTCATATCAAGGTGGGGGCCACAAAATATCGTCACGAGGGCCACAATTGGCCCATGGGCCGCGAGTTTGAGACCCATGCTGTAAGAGGATGAATAAGCTGACAGGTGGATGATGCAGATCTCAGTGAGACAACAACAACACTGGTTTCTATTTTTGGTCTTTTTTTGGTCATTTTCACATCTATTTTTGGTCATTTTTACTACATATCTACAGTCATGGAAACATTCTTGATAAAAACCAAAATCATTATCAATAAAACCATGTTAAATGTCTAGATATCAGCTCTTAAATTAAACTCTTATCAGCTATTTTTGTTGTTTGTTTGGAAACATAAAACATCCTGAGTGAATACAGTCATGGAAAAAATTATTAGGTCTCCCTTGTTTTCTTCATTTTCTTGTTCATTTTAATGTCTGGTACAACTAAAGGTACATTTGTTTGGACAAATATAATGATAACAACAAAAATAGCTGATAAGAGTTTAATTTAAGAGCTGATATCTAGACATTTAACATGGTTTTATTGATCAGGATTTTGGTTATTATCAAGAAAACCATGGAAAATGACTTCTTTTTTAGTCATTTTTGCATCTATTTTTGGTCATTTTGTCTTTTTTAGTCATTTTTGCGTCTAATTTTGGTCATTTTGAGTCTTTTTTAGTCATTTTTACATCTATTTTGGGTCATTTAGTGTCTTTTTTTGTCATTTTTACATCTATTTTTGGTCATTTTGTGTACAATATCTGATAATAATCAAAATCATTATCAATAAAACCATGTTAAATGTCTAGATATCATCTCTATAATTAAACTCTTATCAGCTAATTTTGTTGTTATCATTATATTTGTCCAAACAAATGAACCTTTAGTTGTACCAGACATTAAATGAACAAGGAGAAAACAAGGGAAGTGTAATAATTGTTTTCCATGACTGTATATCTTCTCCACTTCTCATCCTTCATGTCTAACTGGTGTTAGCGGAGCAGCAGTGGGAGTTCCTGCTGGTGTTTTGTTAAGACTTGCTGCTGCTGGAGGAGGTTCTTGGTTCTTGGCCAAAGTTCAAGTCATTCAGTGATGACTCACCCACAGCGTGAGCAGAACGTTGAGTCCCTGCTGGAGTCTCTTTCTCTACCTGAGACTCACCTGATGGTGTTAAACTCTCAGACTCTCTGCCCTCTGAGGCTCCACCGGTTATCAACAGTCTCTCAGAGTCTTTAACCCTCTGTGGTCGCTGTTGATCCTTTTCTGGCCTGTCACATTTCTACAATGCATCTTTTTAAAGGTGATGCGATACTTTAAAATATAGGGAAGAGTATAGGGAACCAATAGCAATGCTTTAATCTGTCACATGACCTCCAGGAGGCCATATTGAAACACTATTTTGCAGACTTTTCCAAAGTAAAAAACAGACATTTGACATTTTGCACCACAAAAAAAAACACTCACAACGTCAAAACGTCATTTCCTGGCCCTTTTCCAGCTGGAAATAAAAATATTTCTACTAATAGGTGAGTAACCCTTCATTTTAGATTATTCTTTTCATTTTTTAGTCATTTCAACATCTATTTTTGATCAATTTGTTACTATTTCGATATATTTTTTGTCTCTTTTGGTCATATTTACATCTATTTTTGGTAATTTTGTGTCTTTTTAGTCATTTTTACAACTATTTGGTCAATTTGTTTCTATTTCGATATTTTTTTGTCTTTTTTGGCATTTTTTACATCCGGCCCTTTTCCATCTGGAAAAATATATATTCCTACACTGCAAAAAAACAAACAAACAACTGTTGTTTTTACAGTAAAAAAAATAAACTGAATATCTCTTTGGTTTGTGGACAAAACAAGAAGATTTGAGGACGTCATCTTGTGGTTTGGGAAACACTGATTGATCGTTTAAATAATCGACAGATTAATCCATAATGAAAATAATCGTTAGTTGCAGCCCTAGTTGTTGGTTTTAGCAAAGTAAAGTTCAGGCTATTACTAAACCCTGTAGGCCGTAGGATACTATTATAGTCAACTTTATGTCTTATTTGCTTATAATTTCCACACATGGCAACAGGCAACAAACCTAAAAAACTTCCAACAGAATTTATATATATATATATATATATATATATATATATATATATATTAACTGTCTTTAAGATGAGACTTCAGAGCGTAGACTCCCCAGCTACGGTTCAACATGTTTCCCTTCTCAGACTGTCAGACAATAACTCCTCACCCTCTATAGTATACTGGAGTTTATTGCAGTTTTTATTAAAAAACAGCAACCAGGGGAATGGATCTGTTCTTATTCTGAATATTAAAAACCAGGTGAAATTGGATGAAAAAATCAGAGAATCTATGCAGCAGATGTCTGTCTGCAGCAGGAAGCAGGAATAAAAATAATAAAATAATACGCCTTCATGCGTACGTGCATTCATTCATTCATTCATACGTGTGTGTGTGTGTGTGTGTGTGTGTGTGTGTGTGTGTGTGTGCGTGTGTGTGTGTGTAGCTGTGAAATCACTCAAAACGTCATTTCCTGGCTCTTTTCCATCAGGAAATGAAAATATTCCTACTAATAGGTGAGTAAACCTGCATTTTTTAGTCATTTTAACATCTATTTTTGGTCAATTTGTTTCTATTTCGATAATTTTGTGTCTTTTTTGGTAACTTTTTACATCTATTTTTGGTCATTTTGTGTCTTTTTTAGTCATTTTTACATTATTTTTGGTCAATTTGTTTCTATTTTGAAAATATTCCTACTAATAGGTGAGTAAACCTGCATTTTTTAGTCATTTCACGTCTATTTTTTGTCGATTTGTTTCTATTTCAATAATTTTGTCTTTTTTAGTCATTTTCACATCTATTTTTGGTCATTTTGTGTGTTTTTTTGTCATTTTTACATTACTTTTGGTCAATTTGTTTCTATTTTGATAATTTTTTGTCTTTTTTAGTCATTTCACATCTATTTTTAGTCATTTTGTGTCTTTTTTAGAAGCAGGAATAAAAATAAAATGTTAAGCCTCCATGTGTACGTGCATTCATGCATGTGTGTGTGTGTGTGTCTGTGTGTGTTGAATCCCTGCAGAGGTCTGAGGAGGAAATACAGTCACAGGTTTGTTAACAACTTGTAACAGAGCAGCCTGAAACCACACACACATACACACTGTTTGGAGTGTGTGTGTGTGTGTGTGTGTGTGTGTGTGTGTGTGTGTGTGTGTGTGTGTGTGTGTGTGTGGTAGCAGCCTCAGTGTTTAGTGGTTTGTGACCATGTGTTTGTCATAAAATGAACCGCTGACTTCAGTTAATGGTTGGTGTCAAACTGAACAATCGCTGAGTCATTTATGCTGCACACACACACACCAACACACACACACACACACACAGTGACACACACACACAGTGACACACACACACACACACACACACACAGAGCTGTTGTTAGTGAGATGTAACAGTGTGAGTCAGTTCATCATTTTAAAACCCGCTCTGACTCTCAAGTGCCGATGGTGAGTTCACACACACACACACACACACACACACACACACACACACACACACACACACACACACACACACACACACACACACACACACACACACACACACACACACACACACACACACACACACACACACACACACACACACAGCAACACACGCAGCAACACACACACACACACACACACACACACACACAGCAACATACGCAGCAACACACACACACACACACACACACACACACACACAGCAACACACGCAGCAACACACACACACACACACACACGCAGCAACACACACACACACGCACGCAGCAACACACACACACACAGCAACACACGCAGCAACACACACACACACACACACAGCAACACACACAGACACACACACACACAGCAACACACACACGCAGTGAGACACACACACACGCACACACAGTGACACATACACACACAGACACGCGCATATACACACACACACACACACAGCAACACACGTAACACACACGCAGTGAGACACACAGACACACACACACACACACACACACAGTGACACATACACACACACACACACACACACACACAGTCACACACACAGACACACACAGTCACACACACGCAGTGAGATACACAGACACACACACACACACGCAGTGAGATACACACACAGTGACACATACACACACACACACACACACACACACACACACTGTCACAGACACAGACACACACAGTCACACACACACACACACACACACGCAGTGAGATACACAGACACACACACACACACACACGCAGTGAGATACACACACAGTGACACATACACACACACACACACACACACACACACTGTCACACACACAGACACACACAGTCACACACACACACACACACACACACACGCAGTGAGATACACAGACACACACACACACACGCAGTGAGATACACACACAGTGACACATACACACACACACACACAGAGTCACAGACACACACACACACACGCATATACACACACACACAGACACACAGACACACACACACACACACACACATATATAGACACACACACAGACACACAGAGACACACACACACACACAGTGTGCCTCCTTTAAGTCCGGTCCCTGTAATTCTCTCAGGACTGACATGTTTCCAGCCTTCGTCCACAACAGGAAGAGTTGTGATGTCATCATGTTGGAATGTAACTAAAACAACAACAACAGAGTCTGAAATGATCCAATACACAACATTAATAACCGGTGATGTCCTTCATAGTTCAGATTCTTCATTGTGAGTCTCATTATTCTTCTGTTTTGGTTTTACACAATAAACAGTCTTTCATTACTGATAATTAATCATTAATTAAACCACATTTTCCCAGAATAAGGGCAACAAACATGGTTGTATTTGTATTTTCTGTACTTGTGTGTTCACAACAAAACGTGAAGCAAATTTTTTTTCATGCAAATTTAGTTCAAAGATGCAAATTTGTGTCTGGTGAAGAAGCAAATATTGAATATTTGTGTCATTTTACATGACGCTGTGCTGCAAAAGTTTCCTTCATTCCTGCAAAAGATAGACCTGATGAATCCAGACTCAGAAAACAAGCATTTTAAAAGTTGTTTTCTCGTCGTCTTGCAGACAGACAAATCTGCATCAGGATGCAGTTATTTCGGCATTCTTTTAAACTATTTATTGTGATTAAATCTGTTTATTTTGGGTGCATACTGCAGTAGAAACACTGTAAGTGGCAGTCTTCCAGATGCAGCGAACCCCAGATACAACAGGGTTTTTGTTTTCTGACGTATCTGGGACTTCAATAACAGGTAAAATTATTAGTAGTGGTTATTTAAGCCATGACTGATGATGGCAGATAAATGGCAGAAAGAAAAGAACACATCATAAGTGTATTTTCTTGACATCATTGGTACTATAAACTACATGGGGGATGTACAGTAATATCAAGCAGGAAACTATCAACAGAATATAAATAAAGGAAAAACAGCAGCAGACTAAAAGTCTCCCAGTAACTCAGATGTTCTTCCTGCTTGTGACAAAGCTAATTTTATATTGGGCTGAGCATCATTCCTTCCTTTCATCCGCTTTAATCCAATCAAAACATTTTTCACATTCTTGAAATGACAAGAGTTCATATTTCCATACGTTCCACAAGCTGGAAACAGCCAGACGGAGCAGACTGAGAGGACCAGAGCATCTTTATAGAGACATGAATCACTACGCTCATAAACAAACACACACAGACACACACACACACACACACACACTATAAAAGGAGTGGAACAAGGACAGTGAATGATCTGAATCTGCTCTTTGGTTCTCATGAGTCCACCAGACAGCAGACATAAATAACGTAAAAATAATGAGAATCATAACTGAATCCACCTCTATTAGTCAGACTGATTTTAAGTTCTACAGCGAATTATTGAGACTAATTATCCTCATTAACCAGCAGCTATTGTGATTTTATTTTAGCAGTATTGTCGCATTAATGGGGTTTTTAATTTAACTCTGCACTGCACCTGTAATATACAGATTTTAACATATAGGATAAAAATAAAATTGATGCAGCAGGAGCAGAGAGATCTTTTTTCATTTATTCGTGCATTCTTCCTACTGCAGGGACATTTATTATACAAATTAAGATTTATTGCAATTTTTGGTTACTTTTTTTTAACACTAAATCGCAGGTTATGAATGTTTCTTTTAGAAAAAGTCACCAAAACCTAAGTTTAAAATTGTGCGACAACGGTCACATGACAAATATTTACTGAAAATCTGTTTACACAGAGCAGAGAGGAGAGGACAGGAGAAAAATGTAGAAAGTTCAAAATGTATAACATGTGAAGACAAATGTTGTAGATACAAAATAATAATAATAATAATAATAGAAGTAATAATAATAATAATATAAAAAATAATTTACCAGAGAAATTCAAATTGCGTTTTTCTTTTCTATAATGTGTGTCACTATAACGGTGTTATTCTGCACAAAAGACAAAATCTTTTGCTACATTTATTTTGAATCATACAATTTATATATGTTTATCAAGAGGAATATTTCCTGAAAACAATGCACATCACATTTCGGTCTTTCTGACTCCTATTTCAGCAGCCTGATAGAAATAATATATAGAAAAGTGGTAAATAAAATGTGCATGTTACAACAGAATAAATAAAAAAAGATACTTCTGAAGTCACGCTCCTCAGAGACTACCACAATAAAAGCGGTAACTTCCTTCCACTGAATTTTTATTTTACTGATTCGGGCGTTAAAATATCATTGAAAGGATCTTAAAACCAACTCCATGTCTTCCCTCAAATTATGATATTAAAAATAAATAAATAAAGCCAAAAATAAAGCTCCTCACCAGGTGCCTACACAAGGTTTAGTTTCCACAGAGAAACTTCTTTCTTCCATTTCTCAACATGCAAAAAAGAAAAACAAGTTGCACATTATCACTAACACCACGTTATTAAATTAACTTTCTGAGCCACAACAGGCTGTTGTCTAATGTCAAATCACAACACACTCTCCACTACACACACACACACTCTGTTTCTCCAATAAACACTCCAGGAATGTGAGTGTAGAATTCTGTTTACAGGACAAATATGAGCAGCTCACAAACACAGTTTTCTCCTGAAGTTTCCCTCAAACAGACGAGTCTAAGACTCTCCACAGAAACTAGGAAAGAATCAACTCTGCAGTGTTTCTGTCATTACTGGAATAAAATACTCATCAGGACGGGATACAACTGTTCTTTAAGAGACTTATCTTTTTAATTTGGCTTTTACTTAAACCATTTTTAAATATTTTTCTGCTCATGCATCTTAGAGTTATAACATCTTCTCATCTTCTTTTATTTATTTATTACTTTATTTATTTATATTCTATCATGGTCTGCTTTTTAATTACTTATTTATTGTTTTCATCTTTTTTACCTAGCTTTGTTACTTTTTATTGTGATTATTATTTTTATTTTATTTTTATTATATTTTATCTTACTCATATACATATATATATATATAAATATATATATAGTTTTTTTAGAGTTTTATCAATCGTTCTATGTATTTATTATATTTTACTGTTTTATTCTGGCTTTTAATAGAGCTTTTTTTATTTGTATATCAGTCTAATAATTTACTGTATTTTACTATTTAAGTGTAGTCTTTAATTAGGTTTTAGAATAATAATAATAATTATTATTATTACTATTATTATCAATTGTACAATTATTATTATTATTATTATTATTATTATTATTATGAACATAATAATAATAATAATAATAATTAATATTATTATTATATTATCATAATTAACATTATATCTATAATTATTAAAATATTATTATTATTGTATTTATTATTATTATTATTATCATTATCAATAATATAATAATTAAAATAATAATTTAATATAATTTAAAAGGCCCAAATGAAATAAATAACAAAAAATACAATAATTATTATTATCTTTATATTTATTTATAATTATTATTATTTATTTTCATCGTTTCATCCCCAAAAAACACTTTATTTAATACTTCTATTTTTTTTTTTTTTTTTTTAAGATTTTTAAGCTTGAAAATGAGTCAATTTTACCCGGCAACATAACAGCAGAGTTAAAAAGCTTCAACTTAACTTAGTGTTAGACGCAGCAAAGCATCCTCAGTGAAGATAACATATCTGTTTATGTAATACTGTTAAAATTAAACTAACTCCCAGTTAGTTTCTGGTGGATAATTCCCTCCTGGCGTGCCGACACTAAATGTCTCCCTCTCCCTAAAGGTCTCAGCGGATTATTCCACATGTGGGGTCCCCACAACATCCTCAACAATATCCGGCCTCCCACGGTGAAAAGCTCCCCGGGAGCAGCAGCAGGAGGAGGAGGAGGAGGAGGAGCAGCAGGAGGAGAAAGTGAGGTGATCTCCTGGATCAGTGCAGCAGATAATGACTGTTTGTGGACGACGACGTAACCGACGTGTGGGAAACAAATGTGTGTGAAAGAAAGAAACTAAGACAATGAAGCTTCGTTTTCCCACCAAAGAGATCAGAGAGAACACATACACAGAGAGATACAGAGAAGGGGGGGGGGTGTGTGTGTGTGTTTACGGTGTGTGTGTGTGTGTGTGTGTTTACGGTGTGTGTGTGTGTTGACAGCTGACTGACAGGTGTCTCTCTGTCTCCACTCACATCTTATATAACGAGGATAAATCAGTGAAGAGCACGTCCTTCAGGACCGACCTGTCTGTCTGCACGTCCGTCCGTCCGTACGTCTGTCTGCACAACTGTCTGTCTGTCTGCACGTCTGTCTGCACAACTGTCTGTCTGTCTGCACGTCTGTCTGCACAACTGTCTGTCTGTCTGCACGTCTGTCTGCACAACTGTCTGTCTGTCTGCACGTCCGTCCGTCCGTCTGCACATCTGCCTGCCTGCACAACTGTCTGTCTGCACGTCTGTCTGCACAACTGTCTGTCTGTCTGCATGTCCGTCTGCACAACTGTCTGTCTGCACGTCTGTCTGCACAACTGTCTGTCTGTCTGCACGTCCGTCCGTCCGTCTGCACATCTGCCTGCCTGCACAACTGTCTGTCTGCACGTCTGTCTGTCTGTCTGCATGTCCGTCTGCACAACTGTCTGTCTGCACGTCTGTCTGCACAACTGTCTGTCTGTCTGCACGTCCGTCCGTCCGCACGTCTGCCTGCCTGCACAACTGTCTGTCTGCACGTCTGTCTGCACAACTGTCTGTCTGTCTGGAAGTCCGTCTGCACAACTGTCTGTCTGCACAACTGTCTGTCTGTCTGCACGTCCGTCCGTCCGTCTGCACGTCTGCCTGCCTGCACAACTGTCTGTCTGCACGTCTGTCTGCACAACTGTCTGTCTGCACGTCTGTCTGCACAACTGTCTGTCTGCACAACTGTCTGTCTGCACGTCCGTCTGCACAACTGTCTGTCTGCACGTCCGTCTGTTTGTCTGTCTGTCTGTCTGCACAACTGTCTGTCTGTCTGCACAACTGTCTGTCTGTCTGCACAACTGTCTGTCTGTACGTCTGTCTGCACAACTGTCTGTCTGTCTGCACAACTGTCTGCACGTCTGTCTGCACGTCCGTCTGTCTGTCTGTCTGACTGCACGTCCGTCTGTCTGTCTGTCTGACTGCACGTCCGTCTGTCTGTCTGACTGCACGTCCGTCTGCACGTCCGTCTGTCTGTCTGTCTGCACGTCTGTCTGCACGTCTGTCTGTCTGTCTGCACAACTGTCTGTCTGCACGTCTGCCCGTCCGTCTGTCTGTCTGTCTGTCTGCACAACTGCCTGTCTGTCTGTCTGTCTGTCTGTCTGTCTGTCTGTCTGTCTGCACAACTGTCTGTCTGCACGTCTGCCCGTCCGTCTGTCTGTCTGTCTGTCTGTCTGTCTGTCTGTCTGTCTGTCTGTCTGTCTGTTTACACAGAGCTGAGAGGAGAGGACAGGAGAGGCTGGAAAAATGCAAATATTTCAATATGTTTGAACATATTTTGGATATAAATTCTGTGTAATTCCACATTGAGTCAAATATAAAAAGTGCAAAAAGGCCTTAAACCCCCTAATGGAGTTCAGAGACTCAGTGTTCAAAATCCCTTGAAAAAACTTCATTAAAACGTAAGAGTTTCTAAGTATTTCCCTGTGTAACTGACCCACAATCATGATCTCAGTGTGCTCCATAAAGGACTAATAATTAAAGCCACCGCTGGCGTCTGGAGGAGTTTCAGAGTTGCTGATTGGCTGAAAGACTTTAGCTGGAATGTGACTTGAACCTCCTGCTGCCTGGCACCGACCTGCCTCTTAAAACCTTTACAGTTAGACGGATAATCTCCTGCAGGGTTGATTGACTTTGGATCAGTTGTGACTTACAAACTGTTACTGTTGTTGTCATAGCAACACAAGGACTCACACAGTGTTGTTACATTATATCTCTAAGCCATACTGGCAGCTGACAGCACTTTGTTTTTGTTCTGTTACTCAATTTAATTATGAATACTTTAAAAACACTTTGCTTCATCAGGGCAGCAGAGAATGTTGATATTTAAAAAAAAAAAATCAAACTCAAGACCTCCTTTTTTTAGTTTTATGAATCGGTCTATGTATTTATTATATTTTACTATTTTATTCTGGCTTTTAATAGAGCTTAAATTTATTTGTATATCAGTCTAATACTTTACTGTATTTTACTTTTTGAGCGTAGTCTTTAATTAGGTTTTATAATTATAATAATAATCATCATCATTAATATTATTATGAATGTAAGTATTATTATTTTTATAACTATTATAAGTATTATATTATATTTATATTATTTATTATTATTATGATAACAATTTTGTTAACTTAATATAATTTATAGGGCCCAAATTAAATAAATAAAAAAATATTATTGTTGTTATTATTATTATTATTATTATTATTATAAATAACATAATAATTATGAAAATAATGTAATAACTTATAGGCCCAAATTATGATTTAAATATAATGATTATTATTATTATTTACAATTATTATTATTATTTTTAAATCTATTTAATTATTGATTCTTTTCTGTTGTTTTAGTTTATTCATATAATTTATTTCATTTATTTCCTCGCTGTAAATGAATGAGATTTAAGCATTTTCTCGGTTCCTGTTTTTACTATTATTATTTTATAAAGACTGATTGATTGATTAATTGATTAACTACAGGACAGGTCGATCATTGCTGCTGAGCTCCAGGTTGACTGGGTGAGGAAGAGGAGGAGGCCGGGGTCAGAGAGAGGAAGAGGAAGTAAACCATGAGGAGGTGGTTGTGTTCGTCACGGTGAGTCAGAGAAATGATCTACGTCTCTAACTGGTCTTTACAAACTTTATCTGATCGGCAGATAAAAACACGTCACAAGGTTATTATAACTCAAACTTGATTTTCAGGATCAACTTTTGGAGATTACATCATAACAGCTCCACATTCCTGATCAACTGCTTCTGATTTACTCATAATGATAATAATAATTATAATCATCCCACCAAAAGACGTCACGGTCTCGTATCTCTGCCGATATCTCCACCTGGATGACAATATCGGCCCTCGTGATGATATTTTGTGGCCCCCACCTTGATATGAAAGTTTA
Source organism: Centropristis striata (assembly GCF_030273125.1). Taxonomy (NCBI): domain Eukaryota; kingdom Metazoa; phylum Chordata; class Actinopteri; order Perciformes; family Serranidae; genus Centropristis; species Centropristis striata. The sequence continues at coordinate 3,098,931 of NC_081523.1, forward strand.
ATGTGAGTTTTATATGAATGGCACTTTACCGTGTTGTGTGTGGAAGGTCCCTTTAATTACTTTTTTTAATAATTTTGTGTCTTTTTTAAATAATTTTGTGTCTTTTTTGGTCATTTAGTTTTTTTTCTGTCATTTTGTGTCTTTTTTTGGTCATTTAGTGTTTTTTCTGTCATTTTGTGTCTTTCTTTTAGTAATTTTGTGTCTTTTTTTGGTCATTTAGTGTTTTTTCAGTCATTTTGTGTCTTTTTTTTTTGGTCATTTAGTTGTTGTTTTTTCCACCCCCCCACCCCTTCCTTTTTTTAATTGTATTTTTTATTTTATTTTATTATTTTCTATTATTTATTTATCTCCATGTTTTTCTTTCTTCCATATATTTCATCCTTTTGGTTGTTAATCTTTTTTTTATTATTATTTTAAATATATATAAAATCATTTTTATAATTTTTTTTTTTTTTTTACTCTGTCCATTTACAATTTTTTGTCAGTTGATGTATATGTTTTTCTATGTTCGGATGTTTGGGCAGTTGTTTGTGTTGTGTCATGGGAGGATGAAAAAAATCTAAAAATTTCTTCCTGTACAGTAATTGTCTTCTACATGCTTTATCATCAATAAAAAGACCATTGAAAGAAAGAAAAATGTGTAAAAAAAATAAAATAATAATTGGTTGTGTGCTTTTTTGCACTTTAAAGCAATTTATGTCCATATATATGATTAAAATATGGGATGTGAGGGTTGTGTTGATGTATAACATATTAAAAGGCGTGTAAACTGTGACTCTGTGCTCTGTGGAGGGTGATAAAGGTTTTAAAAGCCGCCCGTACCTGCAGGATGAGGACGAAGTAGTCGACAGGTTTCCCTCTCTGGTAGACGTAGTGGTGCGCTGATCTCTTGTCGTTGTCGTTGAACTTGATCTCCTGGATCACGTCGGGGTGGCGAAGGATCCGCAGCAGAACCTTGTCAGAGATCTGAGCCGGGCTGAACAGGCTCACCTCTGCAGGACCAGACACACGGGTAGACTTTTAGTCATATTAAAGACAGAAAGAAGACATTTCTGGACGTGAACTATACACATATAGTTAGTTTCTTGCTGCCTGTTAAATGATTCATCCACGTCTTTAAGTCTTTAAACACACAAATTCACTTTGCTTCATCAGCGCAGCAGAAAATGTTGATGTTATTTTTAAAAGCAAACTTAAGACCAACTTTTTTAGACGAGCTTATAAACTGAGTTTTATCAATCGCTCTATGTATTTATTATATTTTACTATTGTATACTGGCTTTTAATAGAGCTTTATTTATTTGTATATCAGTCTAATAAGTTACTGTATTTTACTTTTTTAGTGTAGTCTTTAATTAGGTTTTATAATAGTAATAGTAATAATAATAATAATAATAAAAAAATATTTTTTGTGACAATTGTGATTATTATTATTTTATAGTTATTACATATCTATAATAATATGTATTATTATTATTACTATCAATAATATAATAATTATGATAATAATTAGAAGGCCCAAATTTAATAGATAACAATACAATTATTAAATTGTAATTAATAATAATAATAATAATAATAATAATATTTTTGTGACAATTGTGATTATTATTATTTTATAGTTATTATATATCTAAAATAATAATATATTATTATTATTATTATTATTATTATTATTATCAATAATATAATAATTATGATAATTATTAGAAGGCCCAAATTAAATTAACACCAACAATAACATTATTATTATTAAATTGTAATATTATCATTATTATTATTATTATTATTATTATTATTATTATTGTTTTATGTTGTTTTAGTTTATTTATATAATTTAATCAATTTAAAATATAGACATTTTTTAATATTAAGGACTTGTTTTAACAACAATAACATTATTAGTAGTATTATTATTCAATTTTAATTATTATTATTATTTATTGTTTTCTTTTGTTTTAGTTTATTTATATAATTTAATCAATTTAAAATATAGACATTTATTAATATTAAGGGCTTGTTTTAACAACATTACTATTATTGTTATTACATTGAAATACATGTTATTATTATCATTTACTATTTTCTGTTGTTTTAGTTTATTTATATAATTTAATCAATTTAAAATATAGACATTTATTAATATTAAGGACTTGTTTTAACAACAATAACATTATTATTATTATTATTATTATTATTATTATTATTATTATTAAATTGTGATTATTATTATGATTATTGTTATTTATTGTTTTCTGTTGTTTTAGTTTATTTATATAATTTAACCTATTTAAAATTTAGACATTTAATAATAATAAGGACTTGTTTTAACAAAATTATTATTATTGTTATGAAATTGAAATAATTATTATTATCATTTATTGTTTTCTGTTGTTTTAGTTTATTTATATAATTTAACCTATTTAAAATGTAGACATTTATTAATAATAAGGACTTGTTTTAACAAAGTTATTATTATTGTTATGAAATTGAAATAATTATCATTATTATTTATTGTTTTCTGTTGTTTTAGTTTATTTATATAATTTAATCAATTTAAAATATAGACATTTATTAATATTAAGGACTTGTTTTAATAACAATATTATTATTATTATTATTATTAAATTGTGATTATTATTATTTATTGTTTTCTGTTGTTTTAGTTTATTTATATAATTTAATCCATTTAAAATTTAGACATGTATTAATATTAAGGACTTGTTTTAACAACAATAACATTATTATTATTATTATTATTATTATTAAATTGTGATTATTATTATGATTATTATTATTTATTGTTTTTTGTTGTTTTAGTTTATTTATATAATTTAACCTATTTAAAATTTAGACATTTAATAATAATAAGGACTTGTTTTAACAACTCCTGAAGCATCAGGAAACATTCCTGGACGTGTTTCACTACACGTGCTTTAATGTTCCAGTTGGTTCCTGACATCAGATCCAAACGCCTGTTAGATGACTCATCACGTCTTTGTGACACAACAAGACAAACGATTACATGAAGCGTTGCCAAAAGACTCGACTTAACAAGCTGCACAACATATTTACAGCCTGTTAGCTTTGATTGGTACAAGATCAATTAATCTAAAGGATTACAAGGTTCAAGAGTTTAGAGCAGAACTAAAAAAAACATGTTAAGAATGCAGCAATGAAAACAAAATGAAAAATGTTTTCAAAACACAAGTTTCACTAAAAGTTGACATAACCTACTCTGTTCATTCCCATCAAGAAATTATTTCCCCACTATTACTGTTTCTTTTTTTAAATTCAGGTTTTATTACTTTTTTTTCTCTTGAAATAAGGCCTAATTTTGTTTCAGCTTTGGTTGCCAGAACTTTACCGTAAAATACCGTACAGTGAGTGGGTTTTCTACTGTAAATTTAAATGTAAATATCAACAAAAACTATAATTTAGACTGAATAATCTCATTATTTTTAGGGTAATTGTGTCTTTCATTCACACGTCATGGTATTTCTCCATTCATTTTACATGAAAATGTTGTATTTTTACAGCAAAACTGTGTGTTTCCTACAGTTTATGACAGTAAAAGTAAAAGTTTTGTGCTTTTTTTTTTAATTTACGGTAATTAAAAGTGTCGACTACATACAATTTACATTAAAAAATGTATTTTACGCCCTATTTCTCATGCAATTTGACAGTGTTTTACTGTAATTTCCACAAACATTTTTTACAGTATTACAAAAAAAAATACGAGCAGTTTAATAAATAATGAAAACAAAGTGAGTAATTCCCTATAAAACACCTGCACGTGAGCCGACCTTTGTCCCCGAGTTAAAGGAACACAATGTTTTTTTTAGTTTCCGTTTATTTCTCAACTGTCACAGGTCGGAGCTGTCGCAATCTGAGCTGAAGCATAAAGAGCTGCAGCTCCACCCGCCCGCCCGCCGGGACAAAAGACGCTCCGCCCTGCAAACACACCTGCTGCAGCACAGTGAGAGGTGAGGCTCCACCAGCAGACACACAGGGATCCTTCATATACACAACAAACAGGCTGCTTCACTGCTTTACATGTCAATGACTCATATTACAGCATGCATTACTCATTTTTTACGTGAGTCTGAAGTCACTTCTCCTTTAAATTTTAGATCCTTTTGCTTTGTTGCGGCTGCAAACAATATGTACATCTTGTACTGTCGAGTATCTACATGCAGATATAATGCCGCTACAATATATCAGGTTATATCATATCTTGTGTGTGTGTGTGTGTGTGTGTATATATATTTTTTATTTTATTTTTTTTATTATTTTTTTTTTAATGTTTTTACTATTTTTTTAAAAATATATTTATACATGTTTACATATTATATATTATATATGCACACCCTGCACAGGTGTACACATTGCTATGTTATTCCTACTACTACTATTTTTTATTATTATTATTATTATTATTATGATCATATTATTATTATATACATATACTGTTGCTGCCAATACTATTATTAATATATCCTGTGATATACTACTATTATTATTATACTGGCCTTATTATTATTATTATTATTATATATTATCTTATTATTATTATTATTATTATTATTATTATTATTATATACATAAACTGTTGCTGCCAATACTATTATTAGTATAGCCTGTGATATACTACTATTATTATACTGGCATTATTATTATTATTATTATTATTATATATTATGATTATTATTATGATTATGATGATGATGATGATGATGATTATTATACTGGCCTTATTATTAATATTATTAATATTATTATATACTATATATATACTGTACTATTATTATCTATTATATTATCATATTATTATTATTATTATCTATTATATACTGTACTATTATTAAATACTAGTCACAACATAACATTATTACCATCATATCTCCACTGTACCTACCAACTGATCTTCTTTATTTAACTTCTTAAGTGTCTTTGTTCTATTCTGTGTTTCTTTCTATTATTGTTTTTATTTATGCTACCTCAGTATTTTATTCTATTGTATTGTATTGTACTTAAAAACCGGACTGCTGTGACAACAGAATGTCCCTTCAGGCATAAATAAAGTAATCTTTTATTTAAGTAATTATTTATCTATCTTAAATCTATCTTATATATCTTAACCCTATACTAGTGATGAATGACATCATGATAAAGCTCCCTGATCTCCTCAGACTGACTCCACAGATCACAGATCAGCAACACAAACAGGGAAACAGCAACTTCCTGCACAACACAAACACCACAAACACCAGAGATCCCTCTGCTGCGTAATGAGCCCAAAGAAAACAGAAACAAAGGCAGCAGACGCTGCTGCTGCTGCTGCTGAACGTCCCTACAGACACATTACACTCTGTTAGTCTCTGGCTGCTGCTGCAGACGGGGAAGTGCTACGTCATGCTAGCAGCTAGCGGCTAATGCTGCTAGCTGCTGCTGCTGGCAGAGCGTAGCCGCTAAGCAGACACATTGCAACACGTCCTCAAGTGATTCTGGAGCATCAGGTCCAGCTGGCAGGAGGCCACAGTGTTGTTGTTGTTGTTGTTGTTGTTGTTGGCAGACAGGCTGCTCCGCTCTCAAATAGACCCTCAGAGTAAATAAACACATGGAAACGTCCTCGCTGCATGCACCGACGTGATGCTTTACTGAATCTATCAAGTCCTGGCAACCATTCATAGTGGTGCAGGAAGTGGTGGGAGAGGAAAGAAGTACAAGTACTAATGCAACACTGAAATTACTCCATTAAAAGTAGAAGTCCTGCAGCTAAATGCACTTTAAGTTACAGTTAATGTGCAGAAAAATGTTCCCTCTCACTGTTTTATTACTATAAATACAGTGATGGAAAAAATGATTAGACCCTTGTTTTCTTCAATTTCTTGTTCATTTTAATGTCTGGTACAACTAAAGGTACATTTGTTTGGGCAAATATAATGATAACAGTAAAAATATCTGATAAGAGTTTAGTTAAAGTCCTGTGAGAACCTCTAAAAAGTGAGAAGAACACCTGATTTTAGCTTTGTGACGATGAGTTTTCCAGCTGATCGCGGCGGCTCTTTAAAGAGTTTATTCAGCTGAAATAATGAGAGAATTCCCTCAGAACATAAAGAACACTCTGTCCTTTAGTTTATCTCAACAAACAGGGTTCCACTGGACAGGAATCAGGTGTTTTATCATTCTATTCTGCAATATGAATACTTTCTCTGTGTAACGGTGCAATTTCAATTCAATCCTCTTTGGTTGTTTGATGTAAAAACAATATGTTTTTTTGCAGAACATGTTTTTATATTGTATAAAGCATCTTTTTGGTTATGGCACCTGCTACCTCAAAAGTTAGTTTGAGATCATATTAAAGGGCATTTAAACAAAAAAAAGTTGTCGATGAGTCAGTGTTTTAGGTTTGAATTGTGTATTTTTTGGTTGTTTAATGTAAAAATGTTTTAAAACACTATGTTTTTTGCAGAATATGTGTTTATATTGAGGCCAGTCAGTAAATACAAAAGTCTTTTTTTTTTGGTTTTGGCACCAAAAGTTGGAAACCAAACTGACCACAAAAAAAAAAGAGAAACTAAACTTTTTCCCATTTTGACTTTTTTTTCCTGACTTCATCTCTTTTTTCTCATTTTGACTATTTTTTTTCATATTGACATCATTTTCGTGACTTCGACTTTTTTCAAATTTTACTTTTTTTTCCTGACTTTGACAGTTTTTCCTCATTTTGAATTATTTTTCTCATTTTTACATCATTTTCATGACTGTGTTTGTGTTTATATTGGAAAAAGCATCTTTTTGGTTATGGCACCTGCTACCTCAAAAGTTAGTTTGAGATAATATTAAAGGGCATTTTCACACAAAAAAGTTGTCGATGAGTCAGTGTTTTAGATTTAAATTATGTATTTTTGATTGTTTAATGTAAAAATGTTTTAAAACACTACGTTTTTGCAGAATATGTGTTTATATTGAGGCCAGTCAGTAAATACAAAAGTCTTTTTTTTGGTTTTGGGACCAAAAGTTGGATACCAAACTGGCCACAAAAAAAAAAAAATATTGAGAAACTAAACTTTTTCTCATTTTGATTTTTTTTTCTCATTTTTACTATATTTTCTTATATTGACATTATTTTCATGACTTCGACTTTTTTCCTGACTTTGACTGTTTTTCCTCATTTTGAATTATTTTTCTCATTTTGATGACTTCGACTCTTTTTTTAAATTTAGACTTTTTTTTCTCATTTTGATTTTTTTTTCTCATTTTGACTTTTTTTTCATATTGACATCATTTTCGTGACTTCGACTTTTTTCAAATTTTACTTTTTTCCTGACTTTGACTGTTTTTCCTCATTTTGAATTATTTTTCTCATTTTGACATCATTTTCATGACTTCGACTCTTTTTTTTAATTTTGACTTTTTTTTCTCATTTTGACTTTTGTTTTTGGAACAAACCATTAATTGAGATATAGTTACCACACCAGTTGATGACTGTGTCAGTGTTAGACGCAGAATGTTTTTGCAGAATATGTGTTTATATTGTACAAAGCATCTTTTTGGTTATGGCACCTGCTATTATGTATTTATACTGTATACTGTATACTCTATACTGTATTTCTGGTTGTTTAATGTAAAAATGTTTTAAAACACTACGTTTTTGCAGGATATGTGTTTCTATTGAGGCCAGTCAGTAAATACAAAAGTATTTTTTTGGGTTTTGGCACCAAAAGTTGGATACCAAACTCCATCCATTCATTCTCGCCCGCTTTTCCGGGGCCGGGTCGCGGGGGCAGCAGGCTAAGCAGGCCCAGTGTTATGTAATATGATGTGTAGCAAAGCCCCCGTTCAAACAAATAGACGTGTGTGTGTGTGTGTGTGTGTGTGTGTGTACCTGTAGCCAGGAAGCGGTGGGCGGCGAGCAGCAGCTGAGGAGAACATTTCACTTTTGATTCGTTCTCGTGTTTGAAGGCGGAGAAATCTCTCTTGTTCTTGTTGGGCGCCACCTTTTTCCTGCTGCGGTTATCAGCTGAGGAGAGACAAACATGTTACATATCAAAATAAATAAATCAATAAAGTTCATCAATAAAAGTTTATCTGATCGGCAGGATGAGGTCGTGCTGTTCAGGGATTTTACAGCAGCTAAACAATAGAAATTAGCCAACAACAGGAGCCTCTGACTGCTTCATTATATATATATATATATATATATATATATATATATATATATATATATATATATATATATATATATATATATATATATATATAAATATAAATATATATAAATATAAATATAAATATATATATATATATATATATATATATATATATATATATATATATAGGTCAGTGACAAATAAGGATTGGCAAGATGTCAAATGGTGTAACCACAAAAAAATGATAAATATTAAATACTTTATCCACCTACAGTGTATTTAAGTGGACTTATACATGTAATAATCATCATAATATGACATCAAATGGCTTTTTTTTTTTTAGTATTTCTACATTTACACATTTCGTCAATATTGAGCAGAACATATTCTAAAACAAACATTTAATGAATCAGTAAAAGAGTCTGTTTAGATTCATCTCAAAGACAGAAAAACAACAATTTAGACATGGAAATTAGTTACATAACGAAAATTGAGAATAAAAAACCTTTTTAAGAGTAAATTTCAAGCACTTTTCAAGGTACATAAACCAAAAATGTCCTTATCATCACATCTAGATTGTCACAATAAATGCAATCACTAAAGTTTATAGAAGTCATAAATAACCACATTAATCACAGGAATCTGACCCTTTGTTTATTTAACCAGCTGTAAATTTGTACGTTCTAATCGAGACTTTTTAATGCTTGACAATTTCTTAAATGAAGGTTTTTCAAGGAGCATATTTAAGCAATTTGTTGTGCATTTTTTCAAATTTTTTCATATCCTTTATTTAACCAGGTAAAAAAAGTCACATTGAAATTAAAAAAGTCTCTTTTTCAAGAGAGACCCGGCCAAGAAAGCAGCATAAAAACAGTTACACCGTTATAATAAACATTTAAATATAAATTCAGCATCACAACAACACTGTTTATAGATAAAAACTAACCAATGAGAGCCTGAGAACAAACAAAGATGCATTTGAAGGCAGTGAAGACAAACAAACTCACTGTAAAGGTCGGATTCGTCCAGAATCTCTGACTTGATGATCTCCTCGATGACGTCCTCCAGGGTGACCAGACCCAGAACCTCGTAGAACGGATCCCCCTCCCCCTCGTTGTTCACCTTCTGCACGATGGCCAGGTGGGACTTTCCTGAAGTGGAACAAAAACAAATATTAGTGGGATTTGTTGTTTTTTTTCAGATCTTTTAATCAAAGCGTTTAAATCAAGTACACAAGAAGGAGAGTTGCAAAATTCTGAGACTTTTCAAAGTTGGAAACTTCCCATGATAATTACCAGGAATTGTTTATTGTTTATTGTTAAAAGGAACCCCATAATGGGACAGTCAATGATAATGTAACAACATTTTAGACATCATTAAAACATCATCAGAAATTATTCAAATAAGTTATTACATTCATTATCACATTCATACAGTCACAAATTTAAATAGTGCATTCTCAAATGGTACGTGCTATTCAGCTTACGTATATTCAGTGGAATAGCACGTCGCTAACTGTGCACAAAGTCAGCAGCTGATCGTAAAGAAACCAGCATGGCTAATCATGCACAGCATCTCCACTGACAAACATAGTGATGGTGAATTAACCGGCATCGCTAACTGTGCACAGAGTGCAGCGATGCAGTACACATTGTACTGCTACAGAGCTAACTGTTAGCCTGTTAGCACATACACACTGTACTGCTACAGAGCTAACTGTAAGCCTGTTAGCACATACACACTGTACTGCTACAGAGCTAACTGTTAGCCTGTTAGCACATACACACTGTACTGCTGCAGAGCTAACTGTTAGCCTGTTAGCACATACACACTGTACTGCTACAGAGCTAAATGTTAGCCTGTTAGCACATACACACTGTACTGCTACAGAGCTAACTGTTAGCCTGTTAGCACATACACACTGTACTGCTACAGAGCTAACTGTTAGCCTGTTAGCACATACACACTGTACTGCTACAGAGCTAACTGTTAGCCTGTTAGCTCACACAGACTGTCCTGCTACAGAGCTAACTGTAAGCCTGTTAGCACATACACACTGTACTGCTACAGAGCTAACTGTTAGCCTGTTAGCACATACACACTGTACTGCTGCAGAGCTAACTGTTAGCCTGTTAGCACATACACACTGTACTGCTACAGAGCTAAATGTTAGCCTGTTAGCACATACACACTGTACTGCTACAGAGCTAACTGTTAGCCTGTTAGCACATACACACTGTACTGCTACAGAGCTAACTGTTAGCCTGTTAGCACATACACACTGTACTGCTACAGAGCTAACTGTTAGCCTGTTAGCAATTTGCAGACTGGACGGACGCTAAAGGGTTAACATCACCTCTGGCTCTGCAGCTGGGAGAGACTGCTGCAGGAGGACTGTGCTCGTAAAGAAGAGTAAGAACGAGTCTCCAAAAGTCTCCAATAACACCAGAAAAAGTCGCTGAATTTGTTGCCAGTTGCTTTTTTAGAAAAATAGTCGCTAAGGGGGTCTGAAAAGTTGCTAAATATAGCAACAAAGTTGCTAAGTTGGCAACACTGCTTCACCGGCTTTAACAAATGGCGCGTGTTGTTGTGGCGTTGAGTACTACATCACATCCTGCTTAGCGCTCGCTAAGCAGCATGTAGAGATGCTTTAAAACTGGAAGTTTGCTTAATTAGATATGCAGGAGAGCCGCATTTTAAAATGGAAATATCGCCGACGATCAGGTTAATTTAACCGTGGCGGCCAAAATCATGATCACGATTAAAATTAGATTAATTGTGCAGCCCTACTATATATTTGTATATCAACAGATTGATAGAAAGATAGAGATAAAGGGACAGGTTATAGATATAGATAAAGGCTAACAACTATTTTTAACACATAACAAAATGGGTCTAGAGGTCTAGAGTCGGTCAGGGAAGGAATGATAAATTAGCATTCCTGATGGTAGCACGTATGTACACTGCAGCGTCCACACCTGGCCGAGCCCCTCCGTCACCACCAACAATGCTATCATGATGGATGCCCCTCTGATAGCAGCTCTGTTCTACCATTAACCCCTCTGCAAGCACCACAAATAGCCTGTTAATGTGTCACAGTTGGGGTTGGGTCTGGACTTTGACCCCCAGTTATTATTGTAGGACATAAAGAAACACATGTAGACTGAGACACACCCACCCGGCTGAACCGTCACATGACAAACTGGTCAAAGTGCAGACGGACTGGTGTCCAAACAAGAGCAGAGCTGCTCTGAATTATTAATGAGCACTCAGAGGACTTCTGGGGGTTTTAGTCCCCCCAGTGGATCATTTCCTCTCAGACAGACCAACAAGAAGCTGCTTTAAGGAGACGCTACAGAAACAAACACCTTGTTTTTAATGCTCTGGTCATTTTTTAAGGTTTTGAGCTATTTTTCTTAAAGAATGGTAGAAATAAAACACCCAAAACAAACATTTAGGAGTAGAAAGCTCCTACAATATTATATATTTACATGTTCTATATTGTTGTTGCTATGAAGTAGATTCAATATTTTGTCTTCTAATCGTCATTTACATTCAGAATGTATAAAGACCTTTAAAGGCCGTTTTCTCAAAATGAGTTTTTCCTCATAAATCTCAACTCCAGCTCCACTTACAGACACCAAACTCACCAGTTTCATTCCTAACTATATTCTGGAGGTTTGTACAGAATATATCATTCATACCCTGATTTATAGAACATTATGTCCCTAAAAATGTGACGAAAATTGATTATTTTTTACAGGCTTTTTACAGTATTTTCTGATTTATGAAAAGAAGTAATCCCAATTTCCTTCTGTAAAAAAACTTTAACATTTAAATATCAACAAAATGTGAAACCCTTCAGGATATAGTTAGGAATAAAACTGGTAAGTTTGGTGTCTGTAAGTGGAGCTGAAGTTGAGATTTATGAGGAAAACATTTTTTTTTTGAGAAAAAGTTTGCTGATTAGTGAACCTGCAGGAACACATGGTAAATATGTTTACTGAGCCTGGGATGTCTTCACTCGAAACAAAATTAAAAACACCCGGGACTACTCTAAAAGACCCAAAGAGGCAAAAAAAAGACAAAAAATGACAAAAAACGACACTAAATGACCAAAAAAAGACAAAAAATGACAAAAAAAGACACAAAATTACCAGAAAAAGACACTTTTTTTTTTTTTTAAAAAGACAAAATTATTTTTAAAAAAGACACAAAATTACAAAAAAAAGACACACAATTATTTAAAAAAGACACAAAATTATTCAAAAAAAGACACAATTTGAATATCGCACCCATTACAAAAAACTAAAACTAATAAAAACTAAAATAAAACTAGCAAACTCACTCTAAAAACTAACTAAAGCTAACTGAATTTGCAAACAAAAAATCACAACAAAATGAAAACTGAAACTAATGAAAAATCTAAATCTATTCTAACCTTGAGGCCTCGCCAGACTAAATATACAGCGCATGGCTCCGCCCCCCTGTGACATCACAGGGAAGCGTCCTTGTGGGAAACAGATTCCTCAGAGTCTCTGTTCACAAAACCAGACGAGGTCAGAGCCCAGAATGTCAGGAGTGTGTGTGTGTGTGTGTGTTGTCGTGCCAACAGCGCCCACTCTGCCAGGACATCAAGGACACACACACACACACACACACACACACACACACACACACACACACACACAAAGACTAAACACTTGTAGCCTTTGGTCTTATTTTAATTGCTGGTCATATGAGCTCTTTGTGGAGCTCATTGATCTGCTGCTCTCTCTCTCTTTTTGGAAACAAAGCCAGTCGATCTCTCTCTACCTTCTTCTTCTCTCCTGTTTGAGGCTTTACAGACATCTGATAGCTCCTGTTTCAGGTAGAACAAGAATAAAAAGCTGTTTTTAGATGCTGTTTTGACTGACGGTGCAGGCCGATCCTCCTATATTTAGTGTCTCATCCGTCCTCTGATCTCAGAATATAAACTCATAAGAATTAAAGTAGTAAATTTACAAGAAAATGGCAATTTTTATTGGTAAAAAGGACACAAAATGACAAACAAAATACACAGAATTACCAAAAAAAGAAACTAAATTACCAAAAAAGACACGAAATTGTTAAAAAAAGACACAAAATTACCCAAAAAGACACATAATTACCAAAAAAGACATAAAATTACCAAAAAAGAAACAAATTATCAGGAAAAAAACTAAATTACTTAAAAAAGACACAAAATGACAGAAAAAATACACAAAATTACCCAAAAAAGACACATAATTACCAAAAAAAGACACAAAATTACCCAAAATAAGACAAAATTATCGAAAAAAAGAAACAAAATTACCGAAAAAAGTAATTAAAGGGACCTTCCACACACAACACGGTAAAGTGCCATTCATATAAAACTCACATTAAACTTTCATATCAAGGTGGGGGCCACAAAATATCGTCACGAGGGCCACAATTGGCCCGCGGGCCGCCAGTTTGAGACCCATGCAATTCAGAGACTTGTTAGCTCCTGTTTCAGGTAGAACGAGAATAAAAAGCTGTTTTTAGATGCTGTTTTGACTGGCAGTGCAGGCCGCTCCTCCTATATTTAGTGTCTCATCTGTTCTTTTAATCTCAGAATATAAACTCATACATGTGTAAGAAAAAAACTCTCCAGGATTAAAGTAGTAAATTTACAAGAAAATGGCAAATTTGCACAATATTTTCTCCGTTTTATTTATTTTTTTATTTTTTTTATCTTAAATGGTAATATGCCATCATACCTTTTGGGTTAATTGATAATGATTTTGGTTATTATCAATAAAACCATGTTAAATGTCTAGATATCAGCTCTTAAATTAAACTCTTATCGGCTATTTTTTGTTGTTATCATTATATTTGTCCAAACAAATGAACCTTTAGTTGAACCAGGCATTAAAATGAACAAGGGTGGTCTAATCATTTTTTCAATTACTTATTTTTTGTCATTTTGTGTCTTTTTTGTTAATTTCTACATGTATTTTTGGACAATTTGTGTCTATTTCGATAATTTTGTGCAATTTTTGGTCATTTTGTGTCTTGTGTGACACAAAAAAAACCTAAATGACTTAAAAAAGACAAAAAAAGACACAAAATTACAAAAAAAAAGACACAAAATTACTAAAAAAGACACACAATTACAAAATTATTAAAAAAAGAGACAAAATGATTAAAAAAAAGAAACAAAATGATTAAAAAAAGACACAAAATTACCAAAAAAAGACACAAAATCACCAAAAAAGTAATTAAAGGGACCTTCCACACACAACACGGTAAAGTGCCATTCATATAAAACTCACATTAAACTTTCATATCAAGGTGGGGGCCACAAAATATCGTCACGAGGGCCACAATTGGCCCGCGGGCCACGAGTTTGAGACCCGTGCTGTGCATCAAAGGGTTAAAATGTTTAAAAAACACTGTACGTTTTTGCAGAATTCATGCGTCAATAAGGGAGAATATTAGTCAACAGTTTCCTAGGAAACCAAAGCCTCCGAGTCCTTCATTAGCTGATCGTTGTTCATTCCACACAAGATCACTGCAGCAACCAAACAGAGACATCATGTCATGGAAAAGGCTCTCTGTGTGTGTGTGTGTGTGTGTGTGTGTGTGTGTGTGTGTGTGTGGGACCTCTCCCTGTGGTGCTGAGTCAATATTTCAGAGGAAGTAGGACCCCGAGGGACATACTTACCCCCAGTTACTGGAGAGTCACTGGAGAGTCTATTGACACACACACACAAAGAAACACAAACACACACACACACACACACACACACACAGTGCAGAAGGAAGTTCAGCCAAGTCCAGGCTGCTTGATGCTTCCAGTGTCTGACCTGTATCAGCTGAGTCTACAATTTAAAAAAACCCACAAAGTGACCCAGCTCCTGCTGCCGAGCAACACCTCAGACTCACACAGACACACAAACAGCGGACACTTCTCCAACGGAGGACCGGACACGACAGGAGAGTAGTTCCTCTCTTTTTTAATTGGTAAAAAAGACAGAAAATTACATTAAAAAAATGGATTAATTAAAAAAAAGACACAAAATGACCAAAAAAGACACAAAATGACAGAAAAAAACCCGAAATTACTTTAAAAAAGACACAAAATGACCAAAAAAATACACAAATTTACTAAAAAAAGACAAAATTATTTAAAAAAAGACACTAAATTATTAAAAAAGACACAAAATGACAGAAAAAAATTAAATTACTTAAAAAAGACAAAAAAATTATAAAAAGAGACACAAAATTATTTTAAAAAAGACACAAAATGACCACAAAAAGACACAACATTTTCAAAAAAATACACAAAATTACCAAAAAAGACACAAAAAAACTAAATTACTTAAAAAAAGACACAAAATGACCAAGAAAGACACATAATTACCCAAAAAGACACAAAATTATTTTAAAAAAAGACATAAAATGACCCCAAAAAGACACAGAATGACCAAAAAAATACACAAGCGTCGGGGGACTGTTGGTGTTTACACCGCTCTCACAGGAGCTTTGAGCCGTTGAAAGAAAAAGGTTTTTCTAGTGACGTGCAATTGCAAATACAAAATAATAATAAAAAACATAGCAAATATTCATTGCACAGCTCTTTCACTGATGTAAATAACATTTGTGCACATTGATTCAACTGCTTAGATTTTTAAATATTTTTCTTATTTTCCATGTATGCTGCCGTTTTTAATTCGCAGTACTTTCCTTGATCTCCATTTATATTCTTAATACTTTGTTTGTTCTTTTGCACCATTATAATTACAATTTCTATGTAAAAAACCTACTTTGCAATAAAACTAATTCTGATTTCAGCTCAAAACCATCTGTGACTGTTTCACTGTCGGTTTAATTTTTAATGGTGGTAATATTTTTAGGATCACTGCAGACATTTTGGGCCTAAAAAAGGAAACTCAAACACAGATTTTTCTCCAAATCTGGGACGCAGCAAACAACGTGAGAACAGAGAGGAACAGTTTGCAGAAACAGGAACTGAGAAACACGTTGACCTTTGTCACAAACAGTCAACCCTGCTGAGCTTCATGCAGCTTCTCTTTTTTTACTTAACACACGCTTTCCCACACATCAACTACTACAGCGGGTCAGGTTGCAGTTTTTCGAGTAATGCAGCAGTTTTAATTAACCCAAAAAAAATACACAAAATAACTAAAAAAAAGACACAAAATTACCAAAAAAGACACAAAATGACAGAAAAAAACTAAATTATTTTAAAAAGACACAAAATTATAAAAAAGACGCAAAATTATTAAAAAAGACACAAAAGTATTAAAAAAGAGACAAAATTATTTTTAAAAAGACACAAAATTATTTAAAATAGGACACATAATTACCAAAAAAAAAAGACAAAAATTATTAAAAAAGACACAAAAGTATTAAAAAAAAGAGACAAAATTATTTTTAAAAAATACACAAAATTACAAAAAAAAGACACAAAACGACCCAAAAAAAAAAGACACAAAATTACCCCAAAAGACACAAAATTATTTTAAAAAAAAGACACAAAATTATTAAAAATGACACAATATATTATATGTATTTTTTAAGTTAACTCATGGCGTCACACGCTTTCCCACACATTACCTACACATTTTTGGTCAATTTGTGTCTTTTTATGGTCAATTTTGGTCCTTTTTTGCTTAATTTTATGTAATTTTTTGGTCATTTTGTGTCTTTTTTTTATCCTTTTGTGGTCAATTTGATTCTTTTTTGGGTAATTTTGTGTCTTTTCTGACAAATCCCAAAGGATTTAGATTAAAAGTAACAATAAAATATATAAATATATATAAATGCACAGACAGAGAGATGTTTTAGTTGTTGTCTGATTCATTATTTGTCCAAAATTTGTCGTATCAACTCAGTTTGTCTGATCTGAACTGTGTGATTCTGTTCAGTGAGACAACATGATGTTAAATTGTTCCGTCCTTTTTGGTCATTTTGTGTCCTTTTTGTGTCTTTTTTGGTCATTTTGTGTCTTTTTTGGTCAATTTGTGTCTTTTTGTGGTCATTTATTGTCATTTTGTGGTCAATTTGAGTCCTTTTTTGCTTAATTTTATGTAATTTTTTGGTCATTTTGTGTCTTTTTTAGATCAGTTTGTTGTCAATTTGTGTCTTTTTTGGTATTTTGTTTCTTTTTTGGTTCATTTTGTCAACTGAGTTTGTCTGTTTTGAACTGTGAGATTCTGTTCAGTGAGCAGACAACATGCATGTTAAATTGGGGGTCTTGACTCAGAAAGGTTGAGAACTAACTGTCTTATCATATGTTTGGTTTCACATGACCTGGGAAAGTGAATGTTGAATGTTTTTTTGTTAAACTTCACATGATGTGATCAGGACGACACCATCACAGAGCCCAGAGGGTTAAAGAAGAGATCCGTGTCTCGTCTGCTTTTCATACATGAGGATGTGTTTGCTTCTCTCGGCTTCATTTCATCATTAATTGCTCTCTCACACACACACACACACACACACACAATTACCAAAAAAAGACAAAAATGATTAAAAAAGACACAAAAGTATTAAAAGAGAGACAAAATTATTTAAAAAAAAGACACAAAACGAACAAAAAAAGACAGAATTACCCCAAAAGACACAAAATTATTAAAAAAAAGACAAAATTATTAAAAATGACACAATATATTATATGTATTTTTTAAGTTAACTCACGGCGTCACACGCTTTCCCACACATTACCTACACATTTTTGGTCAATTTGTGTCTTTTTATGGTCATTTTTTTGTCATTTTATGGTCAATTTGAGTCAATTTGAATTTTTTTTTTAATCAGACGGTTAAAGAAGAGATCCGTGTCTCGTCTGCTTTTCATACATGAGGATGTGTTTGCTTCTCTCGGCTTCATTTCATCATTAATTGCTCTCACACACACACACACTCACATACACTCACACACACACACACACACACACACACACACTCACATAATTACCAAAAAAAGACAAAAATGATTAAAAAAGACACAAAAGTATTAAATGAGAGACAAAATTATTTAAAAAAAAGACACAAAATTACAAAAAAAAGACACAAAACGAACAAAAAAAGACAGAATTACCCCAAAAGACACAAAATTATTAAAAAAAAAGACAAAATTATTAAAAATGACACAATATATTATATGTATTTTTTTCACAAGCTTTCCCACACATTACCTACACATTTTTTGTCAATTTGTGTCTTTTTATGGTCATTTTTTGTCATTTTATGGTCAATTTGAGTCCTTTTTTGCTTAATTTTATGTAATTTTTTTTAAATCAGAGGGTTAAAGAAGAGATCCGTGTCTCGTTTGCTTTTCATACATGAGGATGTGTTTGCTTCTCTCGGCTTCATTTCATCATTAATTGCTCTCTCACACACACACACACACACACACACACACACACACACACACACACACACAGATATTCCCAGCAGGTCGGGTGACCTTGCAGTCTGTTTCTCTGCCCTGCGGCTCTTCCGTCACCAGCCTGTTTGTTGACATGAAACATCGGGCGACAAAAGGGCGAGGGGGAGCCCGATGAGTCTGTATGGGAAAGGAATGCCTCACGCATACCGCCCACGCTCAAAAACACACCCGGCCGGACGCATAGCAACAGCACTGACCGCCGCCACCGGCTGCAAAACATGCACGCCGTCCGCGCCGACATGAAACAAAAATGCACGGCTGCAAATATGCACGCTCATACACTGGTGATACAGTACACATGCACACAAAGGCTTGTTGTGCAGGACGGGTCAAGCTCTTCCAACCTGTTTTTCCAGCTAGAACTCAAAGCCGCGTGCAGCAGATAGATGCAGCCACTCTGGTCTTAAGTACGGCTGTAAAGAAGTGGCTTTATTTGGCTAAACAGATTAGTTAGTGATTGTTTGAGTCTGGCTGCAGCAGAGGCACCGACATGTTGAGTTTAACGACTCAAATCAGACGTTGAAGGAAAGAAGTTGCATTTGTTTTGGGCGTGCTGCCAAAGAGAATCAGTGAGGAGATGAAATATAAGGTTCAGTGACAAATAAGGGCTGGCAAGATGTCAAATTGTGTAACCACAAAAAAATGATAAATATTAACTACTTCATCCACCTTTGTCACAAACAGTCAACCCTGCTGAGCTTCATGCAGCTTCTCTTTTTTTACTTAACACACGCTTTCCCACACATTACCTACTACAGCGGGTCAGGGTGCAGTTTTTCGAGTAATGCAGCAGTTTTAATTAAACCAAAAAAAATACACAAAATAACTAAAAAAAGACACAAAATTATTTTAAAAAAGACACAAAATTACCAAAAAAGACACAAAATGACAGAAAAAAACAAAATTATTTAAAAAAGACACAAAATTATAAAAAAAGACGCAAAATTATTAAAAAAAGACACAAAAATATTAAAAAGAGACAAAATTACTTAAAAAAAGACACAAAATGACCAAAAAAGACACAAAATGACAGAAAAAAACGAAATTACTTTAAAAAAGACATAGATGGATAGATGCAGCCACTCTGGTCTTAAGTACGGCTGTAAAGAAGTGGCTTTATTTGGCTAAACAGATTAGTTAGTGATTGTTTGAGTCTGGCTGCAGCAGAGGCACCGACATGTTGAGTTTAATGACTGAAATCAGACGTTGAAGGAAAGAAGTTGCATTTGTTTTGGGCGTGCTGCCAAAGAGAATCAGTGAGGAGATGAAATATAAGGTTCAGTGACAAATAAGGGTTGGTCAAATTGTGTAACCACAAAAAAATGATAAATATTAACTACTTCATCCACCTAAAGTGTATTTAAGACTTAGACATATAACTACTTCATTCTAAAAAACATCAACTTAAATTTGTTTTGAGTATTTCTACATTTACACATTTTGTCAATATTGAGCAGAATATATTCTTAAAAACAACCATTTTTTTCTAAAGTTTTGACAAATTATGTAGAATTTGTTATATACCATAATGTTGCAATGTAAACGTGGATTGTTTTTTTTTGTTTTTTTTATGGGGGAAAAAATGACTACAAAAAATGGCGTGCAAACCACAAAAAAATTATAAATATTAACGACTTCATCCACCTAAAGTGTATTTAAGTAAGACTTATACATATAATTACTTCATTCTAAAAAACATCAAATTAAATTTGTTTGGAGTATGTCTACATTTACACATTTTGTCAATATTGAGCAGAATATATTCTTAAAAGCAACCATTTTTTTTCTAAAGTTGTGACAAATTATGTAGAATTTGTTATTTACCATAATGTTGCAATGTAAACGTGGATTTTTTTTTTCTTATTATTTTAGTTCACATTTATTTTCCTGTATATAATCAGATTTTTATGGGGAAAAAATGACTGGTTACACCAACTGACAGTGTTAGATCACGTCATTGACCCATAATCCAAGTCTGAGGTTTTATCAGACACTAAGACAGCAGTTTATTACCACCTCCACAGTGGTGTTGTTTTCACTGTGTGAGTCTGTGTGTCATCATGTGATCCTTCAGACATCAACTCCAGCAGGAACTACCATAATAGTGGTACTGGGTGCTTTGCCAGTGTTTATATGTCTGTATGTCTTTAGGGCTGTTTCCACTACCGGGCAATACCTGGAATGAGGCGGTCTCACTCGCTGAAACGCCCCTAATCTGAATACGAGCAG
>NC_081523.1:3122276-3214776 GCF_030273125.1 Centropristis striata
TGTTAGCACATACACACTGTACTGCTACAGAGCTAACTGTTAGTCTGTTAGCACATACACACTGTACTGCTACAAAGCTAACTGTTAGCCTGTTAGCACATACACACTGTACTGCTACAGAGCTAACTGTTAGCCTGTTAGCACATACACACTTGTACTGCTACAGAGCTAACTGTTGGCCTGTTAGCACACACACACTGTACTGCTACAGAGCTAACTGTTAGCCTATTAGCACATACTCACTGTACTGCTACAGAGCTAACTGTTAGCCTGTTAGCACATACACACTGTACTGCTACAGAGCTAACTGTTAGCCTGTTAGCAATTAGCAGATTGGACGTTAAGGGGTTAACATCCCCTCTGGCTCTGCAGCTGGGAGACACTGCTGCAGGAGGACTGTGCCGCTTCGACTCGAGACTGGTGGGAACCCATAGAACCCATTTTAATTTAGATATTTTAAGGTCCAAAGTCAAGGGACACAGTTGAAAATGGCTATGTCGTTTTTTAAAGTTATAGCTTATAACTGAGCCCACAGCCTCTAAAAGAAAAAAGGTGTCAAAAAGGGCCGTCGGATTTAAAGCCAAAAGGACAAGAAGTGCTCAGAAAAAGGGACATTTAAACATCCACAGTTCAGCTGAGGGAACCAGTGTGACGATCAATGAAAGAAATGTGCTTCTTGTAGAACAAAAACGTACTTTAAAGCCTAAAAATAGCAGCAGACAATGCAAGAATGTATTTTTTCTCAGCTTGCACTGAACCTATTTAAGAGATAAAAGGATTATCTGCCCGTGTAGCCGACTGACTTTTCAGATTAAGAGCTGTTTTTAGCAGCTGTCACACCTCCACAGCAAGAGTAAAACAATCGTTGAGGGTTTTATCTTCCATAAATGAAGCCAAAGAAGCGGAGAATAGATTAACAATGCACTGTGGATGCCAGAATTATGACATATTCCTCAACAAAGCAGACAAATTCAAGTTTAGGTGTTCAGATCTGAATTTATATGATAAATCTGATGAGTTTTGGATCGCAAAATGTGCTTTTTGTGATTGCGAAAACAAGACTTTTGTGGAGAAATGTGCAGCAGGAGGATTTCTTTCACACATACTGAATCAACAAGCAAATACTGGGGGTAAATAATAAATAAAAGCTCAAAAAGCTTCCCCAAACTGAACCGTTTGACAATAATAACACAAAGCATGATGCCACAAATGCATGGCCTATTTCCTGCCTCAAACATATTCATAAACAGTGAGTGAAGTGAATTATTTAGTAGGGATTCGACAATGTTTTCTAGGTGTTTAGTTCTCAGGAAGATTCTCCGTGGAACCCATTTAAGGCGGGAAAGCATTACCGCATTTCTACCATTAAAACCTGTTGGGGTGCTGTTGTGTTATTCTACCATTAAAGCCGGGAAAGAGGATACGTCGTTTTGTAGTATTTATAGTTTTTTCCACCTTTTTTCGGTCTCTTGGACAATGAAATGCATCAGAATACATGTGGGAGTGTTGCAATGCAACATGGGACTTTTCCAGAACTTTGTAATCATCACCAAAAAAGAGACAAAATTACCAAAAAACAACACAAAATTACCAAAAAAAGACACAAAATGACAAAAATAGACACAAAAAGACACAAAATGAGAATACATGTGGGAGTGTTGCAATGCAACATGGGACTTTTCCAGAACTTTGAAATCATCACCAAAAAAAAGACACAAAATGACTAAAAAAAGACACAAAATGACCAAAAAAAGACAAAAAAAGACACAAAATGACTAAAAAATGACCAAATAAGACACAACATGACTGAAAAAAGACACAAAATGAGAATACATGTCGGAGTGTCGCAATGCATCATGGGACTTTTCCAGAACTGAAATCATGGAGGAAGACGACTATAGCGGAGGGAGCTCAGATATAACAGCTATAAGCTCTCAAATACTTTTTGAATTTCATTTCTATCTGCTACAGAGGCTGAAAAATCTGTTATTTAGTAGGAAGAGTTGACACTTCTGTTGAATTTACAGAAAAACTTCAGGTTTTAGGGTCTGATTTTAAAATCACCAATCAGAGGTTTTACAGGCAGTTTTTCCAGCCGTTTTAGGCCTGAATGGTTAAACAGCTTTTTCTAAGATAGAAATAGACGGATGGAGAGAAGGGTGAAGAAAGAGAGACACGCCCGTCACACAAAAGGAGGAGTGGAGATTCAGGTCCACCCTGTGACAACCTTATCAGCCTGACATTAGGTAATCTTTGACTCAAAGCTGTAAAACTCCTTGTACCTTAAAAAACTAGAAAGGTAGATAAATATTCCTGGTCTCGCCTTCTTTAGGAGGAACAGATCTCAGGATCTGGGTTCAAGGCTGAGATCAGGTTTAGGTTAGATTAGGATTCAGACGGGAGGAATGAAGGAGTTTGAATGCTTAGCAAGTGTGTGTGTGTGTGTGTGTGTGCTCACATGCAGGGAGTGTCACAAGCTCAGTGTCATTATAAACAGGAGCATAAGTGTGTTTAAGTGTGTGTTTAAGTGTGTGTGTGTGTGTGTGTGTGTGTGTGTGTGTGTGTGTGTCAGGGTACAAAGGTTGCTGAAGCCAGTCTGTCAGATCACATGACAAAGTGAACAGTTAAGAATGTATTAAACCCTCTTATGCCCAAAGACAACAGCTAGCAACGATAGCTTGTGTTTGACTCTGGCCCGTGACTCTACCCATACATTAGATTATAATTTGAACTGTTTATGCCCAAGCTATAACTCTGACACTCTGACTCTGTCTCTTAAGAAAAATGAAAAAATAGCTTTGTTAGAGCGATCTAAAAAAAACTGTTACATCTCCCCTTTTTCAGAAATCTTCCTGCGTTTTTAATATGGGAGCCAATGAGGCTGTTGGTGGTGTTGGTGGCGCATCTGTGCGTCCTACGCCCAAACTATAACTCTGACAGCTTTACCAGAGGATTGTGAGGGAGAAGACTAATTTTCCTACATTTCTATGTATAAATTATTTCTGTAGAGTGGAATTTGCGGCCTGGAGCGCAGTTTCAAAATTTATTTTTTGACAGTTTTACCTCTCCCTCTACACTCTGGCGATGATGTCACACACTGTGACACGAACATTCCGTGCAATACACACCCATTATAATCTGAGAATTTCTCCAAAAATGATCATGGTCATTGAACAGGGATTGATAAAAAAAAACTATATGACCTATCGAAACGTGGATTAATACACCGATACACAAGACTTGTGTCTACCGTTTAAAGTTTAAATGGAGTCTCTAGGTGAAATTATGCCGGAGAAGTAGACGTTTAAAAATCTCCAATTATTGTTCTTTTTCGCTCATTTTTTCTCAGCCGTCCCATTCATGTCAATTATTTCTGTAGAGTGGTATCTGCGGCCTCAAGCGCAGTTTCCAAATTTATTTTTTGACAATTTTTTCTCTCCCTCTGCACTCTAGCGATGATGTCATCCACTCTAGCCTCCCCATAAGGTTACATTGGGGGGAGCCGGCAGCTCATTAAGAAGAGTGAGAACGAGTTGAAGCAGCTCAGTCCTCCTGCAGCAGTCTCTCCCAGCTGCAGAGCCAGAGGGGATGTTAACCTCTTAGCGTCCAGTCTGCAAATTGCTAACAGGCTAACAGTTAGCTCTGTAGCAGTACAATGTGTATGTGCTAACAGGCTAACAGTTGGCTCTGCAGCACTACAGTGTGTATGTGCTAACAGGCTAACAGTTAGCTCTGTAGCAGTACAATGTGTATGTGCTAACAGGCTAACAATTAGCTCTGTAGCAGTACAGTGTGTATGTGCTAACAGGCTAACAGTTAGCTCTGTAGCAGTACAGTGTGTATGTGCTAACAGGCTAACAGTTAGCTCTGTAGCAGTACAGTGTGTATGTGCTAACAGGCTAACAGTTAGCTCTGTATTAGTACAGTGTGTAGCCTATGTGCTAACAGGCTAACAGTTAGCTCTGTAGCAGTACAGTGTGTATGTGCTAACAGGCTAACAGTTAGCTCTGTAGCAGTACAGTGTGTATGTGCTAACAGGCTAACAGTTAGCTCTGTGGCAGTACAGTGTGTATGTGCTAACAAGCTAACAGTTAGCTCTGTAGCAGTACAGTGTGTATGTGCTAACAGGCTAACAGTTAGCTCTGTAGCAGTACAGTGTGTATGTGCTGCTGCTGCAGGAGGTGTTAGCTTAGCGATCTCTGTTTGTTTACAACAAGCACCAGACACTAAAAACTGTTCCTATTGTTTGTTTAAAAGTAGTGCAATAAAAATACAGATGTTTTCCCGAACATGATGAATAATCGTGATTAATAATCGTGCAGCCCTAGTATGAACGTCATAAGGCGAGAGCTGGTTACGGTACTTCTGCAGCACTTTAGGAAGAGTACACAAAAGAGCACACTAATGCAAAACAACTCGTTATTGTGATTTCATCAATAATACAGACGCTCTCTGGAGGGATTGAACCAAACATCAGTTAATCCATTAACTGTTTCTCTGTTTATCTCAGTATTAGAACGAGAAAGATTTCTTTAATCTTTCCCGAAACGACTTGTTGACCCGTTAAACTTCACCTTGATATTCTGATGTAATCTGCTGCCTAACAAACCGACAAACCGTCATTAAACTTTAACACATAAACAGGGCAGTAAAGGCTCGGGGTGGTGCAGCCAGATAAGAGCCAAACACTGATAAACAGACAATGCTGCAGACGTCCTGAAAACCACAAACCAAACACGAGCTGCTTCATTCCTTATTACAGATGAAATATCAACAGAAAAACTAAGATATGTGAGGTCATAAATTATGGTAAACCGCATTCCAAACAAGATAATCAAGTTTTGGCAGATAAAGATGAATAATTATCTTGATTTAAAATCGAATATGTTTGCAAAACTGATTTTTGCATCAGTGACGATCATTATCATTGAATTTTTTTCAAAGTTTTCTGATTTTATTTGGTCCAAAACCTTCTGATTTGTGGTTTAATATCATAGTATCATATAAAAGACTGAAAATATTAACATTTGAGAAGCTTGTACCTCAGAATTTTGGGATATTTTATTTTATTTTATTTTTAGTCAATCAACTAATCAATTAAGTGTTTCACCTCTTAGTTCAACTCAATGTTATTTACAACAAAAATGGCTAAAATTGTTATAATGAATCTTAAAATTGCTATTGAAATTTATGTTTTTTGTCTCTTTTTTTTTCGTTTTGTTGCCCAAGTTGCCCAAACTATGATAAAAAGTGCAAATACATGCAGAAATTCCTTATTCACAGTTAAGATAAACAAAAATAGCAAGGATATTTGATGTTACATTGATGAACAATAATTATTATTTAATATCAAACATGTTTTCAAACATGTTTTTGCATCAGTGACTGTGTGTACAAGCAGGACTGCAACTAACCAATAAATCGGACTTTTGGTTTCTTGATGGACAGAATAATTGCCTATAGCAACCAAGAGTCCAAAATCTAAAGACATCTGGTTTAATATCATAAAAGACTTAAGAAAAACTGATAAATATTGAGGATTTGAGAAACTTGTACTGCTGAATTTTGGGTGTTTTTCTTTTTTTTTTAAATTACTTTGATCAACTAACAATTAAATAATTTCAGCTCTTTGTTCAACTCAATTATATTTTCAACAAAAATGGCTAAAATAGTTACATTTAGGAATAAAAAGGAGATCCAAGAAAAGCTGAAATTATTAACATTTTAGAAGCTAATACTCCTGAATTTTGGGTGATTTTCATTTTATTTAAATTACTTGAATTTTCAGTCGATCAACTAATCGATTAATCATTTCAGCTCTTTGTTCAACTCAATGTTATTTACAACAAAAATGTCTAAATAGTTACATTCAGGGGTATAACTGCTTTTAAAACTAATGCTTTTGTCTTTTATTTTCTTCATTAGCAGCATCAACATTAGGAGAATAAAAGAGCAAAGCTGGTAGAAGAAGACACAAAGGACAGAGTGTCTGAATGTTTATCTCCTCGCTCCTATACTGAAGTTATTTAAAGTCCCCGGGGCCAAAGTGTAGGCTAATATAAGCGTCTGCCCGAGGGCCCGACATGTGACAGTCTGTTGACAGAGTGTGATGAGCCTCCAGTCAATTCATGCTTCACTTGTGTTTGTGTGTTTTCTAAATTATGCGATCATGTCCAGAGTGCATGAATTCAAACCTCCTGCACGTAACGCTGAGTGCACCAGAGGACGCCTTGTTTTAGGAGGCATTTAGCTAAATGTGAGTTTTCTCTAGAGCAGTAGTTCTCAACCTTTTTGAGTCGCGACCCCCAATTTAACATGCATGTTGTCCGCAACCCCCGCTACCTGAACAGAATCTCACACGCACAGCTCAGATCATACAAAAAAGAAACAAAATGACCAAAAAAAGGAAACAAAATGACCAAAAAGACACAAAATGACCAAAAAGACACAAAATGACTAAAAAAAAGACACAAAATGACCAAAAAAGACACAAAATGACTAAAAAAAGGAAACAAAATGACCAAAAAAAGACACAAAATGACCAAAAAAAGACACAAAATGACAAAAAAAAGGAAACAAAATGACCAAAAAAAGACACTAATTGACCACCAAATGATCAAAAAAGACACAAAATCACCAAAAAAGACACAAAATCACAAAAAAAAAGACACAAAATCACCCAAAAAGACACAAAATTACCAAAAAAGACACAAATTGACCAAAATGACTAAGACACATTAACACATGAACACATTAACACAGTGGAGACAGAGCTGACTTCCAAAATGATTTGGCGACTCCCAGAAATCATCTCGCGACCCCAATTGGGGTCCCGACCCCAAGGTTGAGAACCACTGCTCTAGAGGCCCGGAGATGGAAAAAGATCAAATTCAGTTGATATTTTTTTTTAAAAACAACAACACTCTTTGATGTCTTCTGTTGCTATTTTCTCCTCTGACAGACAGCTTGTCATTAAAGTTTCATCTCCTCTAAAAAGGTCACAGCCCACCTGAAAGGTCACACACACACACACACACACACACACACAGACACACACACACACTGAAGGAGAAATGTCAGAATATAAAGTATTGATGTCTTTTTATAACCATCAATCCAGAAGTGAACTTTTGCTTCTGGAGTCGTCTGGAGTCGCAGATGATATTATTTTAAAGAAACCTGTACTGCCCACACACACACACACTGAGCCATCGCCGTGGAAACCGTAGACGAGTGAGAGGAACTTGAGATGTAAGCGGGGCGCCGGGCGGCGGCCAATCAGCCCGTGTGTTCCCACATCAACACGGGCTCAGCGTGGCGGCTGGCGTGGGACAGAAAACACAATGTTCCTCGCTGCTGTTTGTCTAATACTGGGTTACACCAAGAGATCCCCCCAGTAGTCCCAGACTAGAAACTGGAAGTCTTTAGTGAATCTAGGAGTTTTACTGGAGTCATCTCCATGGTTCAGTTTAAGGTAGTATTCTGTTTCATATCAGTATTTTCGTGGTCTTGGGTTTGTCGCAGTGATGTAACACAACATGGTTTTATTCATAATGATAGTGGGTTATTATCAAGAATGTTTCCATGACTGTAGATGTAAAAATGATCAAAAAAGACACAATATGAACAAAAATAGATGTAAAAATGATTTTAAAAAGTCACAATATGACCGAAAATAGATGTAAAAATGATCAAAAAGACACAAAATGACCAAAAATAGATGTGAAAATGATAAAAAAAGATACAAAATTATCGAAGTAGACACAAAATGACCAACAATAGATATAAAAATGATCAAAAAAGACACTAATAATAACCAATAATAGATGTAAAAAGGATGAAAAAAAGAGACAAAATGACCAAAAATAGGTGTAAAAATTATCAAAAAGACACAAAATGACCAAAAATAGATGTAAAAATGATTAAAAAAAAGAGACAAAATGACCAAAAATAGATGTAAAAATGATCAAAAAAGAGACAAAATGACCAAAAATAGATGTAAAAATTATCAAAAAAGACACAAAATGACCAAAAATAGATGTAAAAATGATCAAAAAGACACAAAATGACCAAAAATAGATGTAAAAATGATCAAAAAGACTAAAATTGATCAAAAATAGATGTAAAAATGATCAAAAAAGACACAAAATCACCAAAAATAGATGTAAAACTGATCAAAAAAAGAGACAAAATAAACCTTTAGCGCATGGGAAATGATTTACAGTTAAAGCCAGGGGTTTAAGCTTTTAAATTGTTTTTATTTTGTGTCTCTATTGGCCACAGAGGCTGAGAAAGTAATTATTTAGGAAACGTTCAAATTCAGTGCAATTTTTCAGAAAACCCTCAGACTTTGTGAGGTTTTGAAACAATGATTGGGGTTTTTGAGGGTGTTTTCTAGATGCTCATAGCTCTTAATGGGTTAAACCAAAAAAATTGATCTGTATTTATAAATAACTGATCTGTAAATCAACTCACGGTTGTTATTTGATGGTGAATGTTTGGCAACTTTTGCAACCAACAAAGAAACGACCTCGTCTTTACGGTGGTAGATTTTTCTTGTTGGTGCCCGTTTGCATGTAACTTTTTAATTCTAATAAATAAATAATCACTCCCCTTGTGTATCAGACAATTTGTTGAGTAAATTTGTTGGTTTTATTCATAATGATTTTGGTTGTTATCAAAAATGTTTCCATGACAGTAGATGTAAAAATGACCAAAAAAAGGACACAAAATTATCGAAGTAGACACAAATTGATCAAAAATAGATGTTAAAATGATCAAAAAAGACACAAAATGACCAAAAATAGATGTAAAAAGGATGAAAAAAGACACAAAATGACCAAAAATAGATGTAAAAAGGATGAAAAAAGAGACAAAATGACCAAAAATAGATGTAAAAATGACCAAAAACAGGTGTAAAAATGATCAAAAAAGAGACAAAATGACCAAAAATAGATATAAAAATGATCAAAAAAGAGACAAAATGACCAAAAATAGATATAAAAATGATCAAAAAAGACACAAAATGACCAAAAATAGATATAAAAATGATCAAAAAAGACACAAAATGACCAAAAATAGATATAAAAATGATCAAAAAAGACACAAAATGACCAAAAATAGATGTAAAAATGATTTGATGATGATGGTGAGTGTTTGCAACCAACAAAGGAACGACCTCATCTTTACGGTGGTAGATTTTTCTTGTTGGTGCCCGTTTGCATGTACCTTTTTAATTCTAATAAATAAATAATCACTCCCCTTGTGTATCAGACCATTTGTTGAGTAAACATCAAGCAGACAATTGATGAATATCAGCAGGAAACAGAAAGGATGTGCTCTCACATGCAACCAGCTCACAGTCTGCACGGCTGCACAATTTATTTTTTTCTTGCAGCCGCTCATCTGTGCATGAAGTGCCTCTTAAATATCCAGATATGCATATTTTCTTTGTTTCTTGGAGGGAAAGGCAGCCTCTTTCTCCTCATCACATTAAACTATTAACACAGATAGATTTTACACAGATATCGCACTGTCAAGTTGAGTAAAAACTTGATTTTAAAGGAAAATTTGCAGCTTTAGAAGGAAGACAAGTTGCCGCTGGAGGCAGGATCAAAATGACCAAAAATAGACACAAAATTACCAAAAAAATAAATTAAAAAAAGACACAAAATTACCAAAAAAGCCCACAAAATGACAAAAAAGACACAAAATGACTGAAAAAAAACACAAAATTACTTAAAAAAGACACAAAATGACAAAAAATACACAGAATTAGCAAAAAAGACACACAATTATTTTTTTTAAAAGACACCAAACGACCAAAAAAGGACACAAAATTATTTTAAAATGACACAAATGAGACAAAAAAAGACACAAAATGACCAAAAGACACAAAATAAAAAAAAAAAACCCACAAAATTACCCAAAAAAAGACACAATTATTAAAAAACGACACACAATTATTAAAAAACGACACACAATAATTAAAAAACGACACAAAATTACCTAAAACACGTAACCAAAGGGACCTTCCACACACAACACGGTAAAGGGCCATTCATATAAAACTCACATTAAACTTTCATATCAAGGTGGGGGCCACAAAATATCGTCACGAGGGCCGCAATTGGCCGCGAGTTTGAGACCCATGCTCTAAACGTATCTTCAACTAAATCAACTTATTTAGCTGCAGATTTACATTCAAGCCCCTTCACATGAACAACAGTCATGCAAAAAACTATTAGACCCTTGTTTTCTTCACTTTCTTGTTCATTTTAATGCCTGGTACAACTAAAGGTTCATTTGTTTGGACAAATATAATGATAACAACAAAAACAGCTGATAAGAGTTTAAGTTAAGAGCTGATATCTAGACATTTAACATGGTTTTATTGATATTAACGCAATGGGGACCATGGAAAAGTTAGATTGACTATCAATGTTGCAGAGCAAAAAATCTGTATTTCTATATAAAGCTACATTGACTACATGCATAAAACGTTAAATAATGATAACAACAAAAATAGCTCATAAGAGTTAAATTTAAGAGCTGATATCTAGACATTTAACATGGTTTTATTCATAATGATTTTGGTTATCATCAAACCGATACGAGGTATCAAATGAAATTGTCTGCTGTTGCTGGAGTCTTGAACTACTACCTAATGTCACATTATCACTCTTTTGGTGCACATAGTAGAGATGCATTGATATAAATATGAGCCAATATTCGTTTTTTGACTGTAATCTGCCAATCAGGAAGCAAGATGACATTCACTGACGGCAGCAGCAGGTTTTTATCTGATGTGTTGCATCAATGTTGTTGTGAAGATTAAGATTGTCCTTTAAAACAGTTCAGTTGTGTTTTAAAACTAGTGTAGGAAGTATGTATTCATATAGTGGGAGATAACGCCTTTTGCTAGTGTAACATTAAATAACACAAAAACGATATCTTCCCGTCCGTATCATTATCATGCTTAGCTGTCACTTAATAAAGTTTTGTTTTTACTGTTTTCAATGGATCAAACTGATGCGGAAAAAAGGGCTTAAATCCGTTAGCTTAGCATGCTAATGGTGAGATAGCACATTACGCAGTATGCTGCATTAAAGTACATTAACATCAGCTGTGCTTTCATATTTTCATATGTTCTGGGTGCAAAAAATTTGATTTGAAAAGCAACTAGAGCCCTCAGATAAATGCAGTGGACTTAAAACTATAATAATTCCCTCCGAAATGTGGTGATTTGCATGAAAAACAACTAAAATATCGTCAAATTAGTTGGTTATAATCACTTAATTTCTATCAGTTGATTAATGGACTACTAGTTTGAGCTGTAATTTAACATTTTCATATATTTTGGGTGCAAAAATTCAATTTGACAAGTAACTGAGTTTATCTGATGTGCTGCATCAATGTTGTTGTGAAGATTAAGATTGTCCTTTAAAACAGTCTTTTATCTTCCCGTCCGTATCATTATTATGCTTAGCTGTCACTTAATAAAGTTGTTTTTACTGTTTTCAATGGATCAAACTGATGCGGAAAAAATGGCTTAAATCCGTTAGCTTAGCATGCTAATGGTGAGATAGCACATTACACAGTGAGCTGCACTAAAAGTACATTAACATGAACCCAATTATCTGATATACTATATTACATGTAAGTATCTCATATCAAATGATTATGGGCATTACGCTAAGCAACATGAATGTCATCCCTGAATTACATAGTAATGCAGCATAAGAAGTGAATAAATTTTTGTTTTCAAATTCAGTTAGTTTTAGTTAGTTTTTAGAGTGAGTTTGCTACACTGTAAAAAAAAAATCAGTTGCTTTTACAGAAAAAACTGTTGCTGTGGTTACCAGAATAATTCTGAAAAAAAAAAAAAAAACAGTACAAATGTAAACAACTTTACAGAACAACTTACAACAACTTACTAACAAAAGTAAGTGTTTTATAGAGTTGCAGACGTTGTTGTAGCGTGATTAGCATGCTAAGCGGAGATGCTAATCTTAGCATGCTAATCACGCTACAACAACGTCTGCAATTCCATAAAACACTTACTTTTTATTAATCCAATTTGGATGATGCTGCTTTTATACTAATTATTTATGCAAAATGTACATGCAGATTTTGCTTATTGTGCATTGAATACCAGTAAATTAACATTCAGTTATTATTTATTGTACACTGAATACCAGTAAAATGTACAAGTTGTTCTGTAAAGTTGTTTACATTTGTACTGTATTTTTTTTTTTTCAGAATTATTCTGGTAACCACAGCAACAGTTTTTTCTGTAAAAGCAACTGAATTTTTTTTTTACAGTGTAGCAAACTCACTCTAAAAACTCACTAAAACTAACTGAATTTGAAAACAAAAATTCACAATGAAATTAAAACCAAAACTAATGAAAAATTCAAAACTATTAAACCTTGCAAAGGAATTCACTGTTACAATGAAGGTCCTCACAAAGATAGAAGTACAAGAATCTATGTGTGTGTGTGTGTGTACTTTTTCTTCCTACATAGTGAGGACCGGAACACGTTTTTTAACCAACAGAGTGAGAGCATTTTTGCAAAGTGAGGACATTTCGGCCAGTCCTCACAAAACTAACTAAAATCATAGTGAAAATGTCCTTTGTTTTCGTCTTTATCAACTTTTTTCATACATAATGAAGATTGATAAACCAAAGGACAAAAAGAAAAATTTTACTATGAACTCTTTTAATCTCCCACCCAACAAATAACCCATTACAAAAAAAATTAAAACTAACTACAAAACTAAAACTATAGCATTTCAAAATAATAAATACTAAACTAAAACCAACAAACTCACTCGAAAACTCATTAAAACTAACTGAATTTGAAAATAAAAAAATTACAATGAAAATAAAACCAAAACTAATGAAAAATTCAAAACTATTATAACCTCGCAAGGGAATTCACTGTTACAATGAAGGTCCTCACAAAGATAGAAGTACAAGAATGTGTGTGTGTGTGTGTGTGTGTACTTGTTCTTCCTACATAGTGAGGACCGGAACACGTTTTTAACCAACAGAGTGAGAGCATTTTTGAAATACTAACTAAAATCATAGTGAAAATGTCCTTTGTTTTCGTCTTCAAAAACTCCAAAAAACTTCAAAAACTCTTCTTCAAAACTATAATAACCTTGCAAGGGAATTCACTGTTCCAATGAGGGTCCTCACAAAGATAGAAGTACAAGAATGTGTGTGTGTGTGTGTGTGTGTGTGTGTGTGTGTGGGCCCTGCAGTGTGTTGCCAACCCTCCCACCTCTAAGATGAGCTGCAGAGCCGTTTCTCGGCCAAATGTCACGCAGCAACACTACAGACACTCAAACAGTCAAACCTGCAGCAGCTGATCTCAGATCAGTGCAGCGAAAAAAAGGCCAATTAAGAGACTCTGGGAGACGCATTAAGAGACTAAAGACTAAAGCCATGCTGGCATGGACATGAAGCTGAGGCAGCTGAAAACAAAGTGGAGTGGTTTCCTTCTTTACTATGTGACACTGATGCTACTAAAGAATAGGGTTGTCAAAAAAAGTATCGATACTAAAACGTTGTGTCCAGATACGATACTCATTTTCAAAAGTATCGATACCTACACTGTAAAAAAAATTTCGTTGCTTTTACAGAAAAAAAATGTCAGCTGTGGTTACCAGAATAATTCTGCATTAAAAAATACAGTACAAATGTAATTAACTTTACAGAACAACTTGTACATTTTACTGGTATTCAGTGTACAATAAATAATAACTGAATGTTAATTTACTGGTATTCAATGCACAATAAGCAAAATCTGCATGTAAATGTAAATGATTAGTATAAAAGCAGCATCATCCTGTTAAATTAGCAGTAAAGGTGTAATCTACAACTTTAAAATGTTTTTTTTTCTAAGACTTACTACAGTTTTAGGATGTAAAATTTACAAGTTGTTCTGTAAAGATGTTGACATTTGTAGTGTATTTTTTACTATTTTTTATAGTATTTTTTAATATAAATTAAAATATATATATATAATAAAAATATTTTGTTTACATTTTTTTTACCAAAAAAGACACAAAATTATTTTTAAAAAGACACAAAATGACCCAAAAAAGACACAGATACTCATTTTCAAAAGTATCGATGTAGCACGTTGTATAAATAAAAATATATATATAATAAAAATATTTTGTTTAAATTTTTTTTACCAAAGACACAAAATTATTTTTAAAAATTACACAAAATTACTGAAAAATTACACAAAATTACAAAAAAGACACACAATTATTTTCAAAAAGACACAAAATGACCCAAAAAAGACACAGATACTAATTTTCAAAAGTATCAAGTATTGAATATTTTCCTGAGTATCATATCCAGTTGAACATGTTAATAAGGTGCCAACCCTCGTAGTTAATATGTGACACTGATGCTACTAAAGAGACAATCACTGATTCCTGAAGTGAGATTCTCAGATTTAGACACAGCAAGTGTGTCTACTGTCTGTGACCTTCAGATGAGAAGCCTGAGAAAAGGAAAAATAGGTCCCTGCGGGGGATGGCGTCAGTGTGTGTGTGTGTGTGTGTGTGTGTGTGTGTGTGTTTTGAAAGAGGAGAAGCAGCAGAGAAAGAAGAGAGAAGTAAAAACTGGGAAGTGTTTTCCGATATTAACACACTGTGACTGAGATCACAACGCGTCAGACTGAACAACGCTGCGTTTCACAATGTTTGTTTAGTCCGAACAGCAACAAGCCAAACCTCAAACTACAGCAAATAAATCACAATTATGACCATATCAGAAAGGAAGAGTTCACGTTTGAAAGGCTCTAAGCGTAAACTGTTTGCCATTTTGCATGAAAAACAAGTAAAAGATCATCAGACTTTGTATTTGAAACTAATTTGTAACTAAAACTAGTGAAATGGGATGTTTTGCATGTAAACAACTAAAAAAATCATCAAATTTGTTGCTTATTTTCTGTCAGTTGATGTCAGTTTCAGCTGTGCTTCTATGTTTTCATATATTTTGGGTGCAAAAATTCAAGTGTGCAGTGGAGTAAAAACTATAATAATTCACTCTGAAATGTTGTGTTTTGCATGAAAAACAACTAAAAAATCATCAAATTAGTTGCTTATAATGGCGCATTTTATATCAGTTTATTAATTGGCTGTTAGTTACAGCTGTAGTTTTACGTTTTCATATGTTTTGGGTGCAAAAATTCAATTTGAAAAGCAACTACAGCCCTCAGATAAACACAGTGGGGTAAAAACTATAAAACTTTGATCTGAAATGTCATGTTTTGCATGAAAAACAACTAAAAGATCATGAAATGAGTTGCTTATAATCACTTATTTTCTATCAAATAATTAATTGGCTGTTAGTTTCATCTGTGCTTTTATATTTTCATATGTTTTTTGTGTAAAAAATTAGATTTGAAAAGCCTCAAGATAAATACAGTGGGGTAAAAATATAAAACTTCCCTCTGAAATCTCGTCATTTGCATGAAAAACAACTAAAAGATCATCAAATTAGTTGCTTATAATCACTTATTTTCTATCAGTTGATTAACAGACTACTACTTTGAGCTGTAATTTTACATTTTCATATGTTTTGGGTGCAAAAATTAGATTTGAAAAGCACCTGCAGCCCTCAGATAAACATAGTGGAGTAAAAACTATAAAACTTCCGTCTGAAATGTCATGTTTTGCATGAAAAATAACTAAAAAATCATAAAATTTGTGCTTATAATCGCTTATTTTCTATCAGTTGATTAATAGACTACTACTTTGAGCTGTAATTTTACATTTTCATATATTTTCTGTGCAAAAATTAAATTTGAAAATAAACTAGTGGAGTAAAAACGTAGTGGAGTAGAAACTTATATATATATATATATATATATATATATATATATATATATAAAATTGGCTGTTAGTTTCAGCTGTAGATTTTACATTTTCATATGTTTTGGGTGCAAAAATTTGATTTGCAAAGCAACTACAGCCCTCAGATAAACACAGTGGGGTAGAAACTATAAAACTTCCGTCTGAAATGTCATGTTTTGCATGAAAAACAACCTGGATTTCCTGGCAAAACATCCACCTACATTCTCTTCCTCTAATCCCTCCTCCAGCGTCTGCAGGCTGAATTTAAACGATGAAGACGACACCTTGATTTAGCAACCCTCCTGCACTCAGAGGAAATATTACCAGCTTGACAGCAGCTTATTTTTTTAGTTTTTGCACCAAAAACCTGAGGAGAATGAGCCGACAGAGACTGTGTCCTGTCTGCAGGATGTGAATAACAAGTTCCTGCTGTGTTTTAGGGAGGATAAATGACTCATCAGTGACCATCAAGACTGAAATGTGTGTAATCATTTGACCTCTTCAACTCTAATATAAATAGGGATGGGTACCGAATTCTGTACTTTTATAGGTACCGACCGAATTCCGTCGGTACTACCGAGTACCGATTCAAGTAAAATCAAACGGTACCATGTTTCGGTACCTAAACGGCGTTAACTTTAAACTGATCATTGATTTCAACCTGTTTTCATTTGACGTCTTGATTAACAAGCGTGCTGACGATCGCACTATTTTTTTATTTACCTCCTCGTCTGGTCCTGTCTGCTCACCGCGGCCACTAGCTGCTGCCCTCTTCCACCCCGGCGCAGTACGAACAGCCGGCTCTAGGCCTGCTAGCCGCCAGCTGCTATCTCTCCAATGTCTCTACTCGCGCTTGGCCTTCGTCTGCCTCCAGATTGGACCTTCCTTACTCCGTTTGCTCTCTCCATTCTTCTGTAGATCAGTCATTAACAGCTAGCAGCTAGTTGCTGCATCTCTGGTCCTCCGCTAATACTCCAACTCAGGAATATTACCTGCCACTTAACTCCAAACTGCCTCGCTGAAATTAAATCCCTCGGACTCCTGCGTCATCCTCGATATGTGCACAGAGCAGCCCGACTCAACTTTGTTTATTCCATCATGCCACGCCCACAATACTGTCTGACCGGTGCTGCGCCGCACAGCTACGACGTCATCACAACAAATCACATGTGCACTTGCAACCTTTTTTTTTTTTTTTTTCCTCCGTGCACTTGCCACCTGAGAGCGCTCCTCTGCATTCTCCAACCTTCATGTTACAAAATGCATGTTGACTCAACAATAAAGCACTGCTCATCCTGGATTTTATATTGTTTTGATAGATTTTTTAAAGTTTATATTTTCAAACGCAAAAGTACCGAAAATTGGTACCGTTGAGTACCGATACCGATTCCCTGGTACCGGGTATCGGTACCGTATCGGTTCAAATGTGAACGGTACCCATCCCTAAATATAACCATATAATATTCCTTAATTAAATATAGCCTGAATGACGGCTGAAGCAGACTGTGATTAGTGTTTTATCACCACAAATCACTCCTAAATTAGAAAATCTGATCAAGAGAAATCTTTAAATAAATAAATCACAGTGACTAAGGAAGAGGAGCAGTAATGTTTACACACACTACTACAAAGTAAAGGTGCAAAAATGAGCAGCATGTTCATCCAAAACCTCTGACAGTCTCCGAAACAACCAGAAAATATGTAAAACTAACTACCTGGTTGACCCTGAAACTAAAATTGACCCTAAAAAGTGCTCAAATGTTTCACTCAAGTAAAAGTAGCAAAACTACATCACGTCAAAATGCTGCTTTACAAGCAAAACACCTGCATTTTATATATATTTCTAAAGAAAATGCAAGAGAAATAGCATTAAAATACACTTAAAGTACCAAAAGTTGAAGTGCAAATCCTGCAGAATATGAATAACACGTTTCTGCTGGATAAATTACTAATCAGTGATCATCAAGACTGAAATGTGTGTAATCATTTGACCTCTTCAACTCTAATATAACCATATAATATTCCTTTATTAAATATAGCCTGAATGAGGGCTGAAGCAGACTGTGATTAGTGTTTTATCACCACAAATCACTGCTAAATTAGACAATCTGATCAAGAGAAATCTTTAAATAAATAATCACAGTGACTAAGGAAGAGGAGCAGTAATGTTTACACACACTACTACAAAGTAAAGGTGCAAAAATGAGCAGCCAAAACCTCTGACAGCCTCCGAAACAACCAGAAAATATGTGAAACTAACTTCCTGGTTGACCCTGAAAACTAAAATTGACCCTAAAAAGTGAAAATGCTGTTTTACAAGCAAAACACCTGCATTTTATAAATATTTCTAAATAAAAATACAAGAGAATTAGCATTAAAATACACTTAAAGTACCAAAAGTTGAAGTGCAAATCCTGCAGAAAAGCCTCATTAAAGTTTTTATTATCACTCATTTAAATTAGCTCCACATTAACAGCTGCAATATTCCTTGATATACTAATAAGTATCTTAAAAATGTTGCTTTGGACATGTATTTATAATCTAAATCTGCAAAAGATATTAAATAAACAAACATAGTGTTTAGATTAGAAATACACGTCTATAGCAACTAATACATACTTTTTTAGTAGAAGTAGCGACTTATTAGTATATTATAAGTAATATTGCAGCTGTTAATAGTGGAGCTATTTTTAATGAGCCATTCTGCAGAATTTGTACCATAATTTTTGGTAGTTTAAGTGTATTTTGATGCTAATTCTCTTACTTGAATGTAGGTGTTTTGCTTGTAAAACAGTATTTTTACACTTTAGCATCACTGCTTTTACTCTCTCTAGTAGCAGTGGTGCTTTTTACTCCACATGTATGAAATATCTTTAGTTACTTTGAATATTTAGATTATAAATACGTGTCTAAAGAAGCGACTTATTAGTATATAAAGTAATATTGCAGCTGTTAATAATGGAGCTAATTTTAATTAGTTATAATAAACACTTAATGGGCCATTCTGCAGGATTTGTACTGACATTTTTGGTACTTTAAGTGTACTTTAACTAATATAAGATTAATAATGCAGGTGTATTTTTACACTACTAGTTATAATAAACACTTAACTGAGCCATTCTGCAGGATTTGTACTTCAACTTTTGGTACTCAGTGTATTTTCTTGCTAATTCTCTTGTAGTTTTGAGCTACTTTACTCGAGTATTTCCATTCTGAGCTACTTTATACTTCTACTCCACCACTTTTCAGAGACAAAAACTGTACTTTTTACTCCACTCCACAGTTCAAAATAGTACGTACTAATACAAACTAAAAGTACATCATTCTGCAGGATGAGTACTTTATTTCTCTCTATTAGATGATTTCATTTTAAAGTGAATATGATTTTTTCTTCATGATTTTTTTTTCTCTTTTTTGCGATTAAGGTGGACTACATGAAGTTTAAAACTTTTATGCAGGATTAGTGCTGTCATTTTTGGTACTTTAAGTGTATTTTGATGCCAACACTTTTATTATAAATAAATGTTTTAGTCCACTACGTTTAGTATTAGTATTAGTACTTATTAGCATATAAAGTAATGTTGTAGCTATTGATAGTGGAGCTAATTATACTTAGTGATAATAAACACTTAAATTAGACATTTTTGGTACTTTAAGTGTATTTTGATGCCAATTCTAAAAGAATTTGCATCAAAATACAATTAAAGTATAACTTAAGTAGTTAAGTAGTTAAGTTTAACTTAAGTAAGATGTTATTAAAATAGTGTTTTTACACTGTAGTGATAATAAACACTTAACTGAGCCATTCTGCAGGATTTGTACTTCGACTTTTGTCACTTAAAGTGTTTTTTCTTGCTAATTCTCTTGTAGTTTTGAGCTACTTTATACTTTTTGCTCCACTCCACAGTTCTAAAGTCCGTAAAGATAAAGTAAAGATTAGTGCTGTCATTTTTGGTACTTTAAGTGTAGTTTGATGCCAACACTTTTGTGCTTTAACTTAAGTTAGATATTACTTGTAAAAGAGTATTTTTACTGTAGTAAAAGTATTTGAGCCCTTCTTCCACCTGTAACTGTCCTGATCCACTACAGAGTCTAAAAGGTTTCTAACTGTGTGTCTGAGCATCACCAACCTTTCTTGAACTCCTCCAGCATGGAGTCCAGCTTGGTGTCGTGGAACACGAAGTGGACCGGGTGGTTGTAGAACTTGGTGATGGTCTTCAGGGTGGTGCAGTCGTCCGGGTCCACGAAGGCCAGGTCCTTCACGTAGAGGATGTCCACGATGTTGGACCTCTCGTGCTCGTAGACGGGGATCCTGGTGTATCCGGACTCCATGATCTCCGACATGGTGTTGAAGTCCAGCACGGTGTCGCTGTGGATCATGAAGCAGTTGCTGATGGCCGTCATCACGTCCTCCACGGTCTTGGTGCGGAGCTCCAGCGCGCCCTGGATCATGTTGAGCTCCTCCTTCACCAGGTCGTTGTAGGGCTCCGTCACCTTCAGCATCTCCACCAGCTTCTCCCGGTTGTACACGGTGCCGATCTCCTGCCCCAGGACGCAGTCCAGCAGCTTGCTGATGGGCCAGGACAGCGGGAAGGTGAGCAGCATGAAGAGCTTGGTGACCAGGATGGTGTTGGCGCCCACCGCCAGGCCGTGGCGCGAGCACAGCGCCTGGGGGACGATCTCCCCGAAGATCACGATGCCCACGGTGGAGGCCACCACGGCGCCGATGCCGCTCTTGGTGAGGTCGTCCAGCAGGATGGTGAGGGTGGTGTTCACCAGGACGTTACCTAGGAGCAGGGAGCACAGCAGGTAGTTCCCCTTCCTCCGGATGGGCTCGATCTTCCGCGCGTACTTCTTCTCCTTGTCGGTGCCGCAGCTCTGCACGATGCGCAGCTCCATGGGGTCCAGCGCCATCAGCCCCAGGTTCAGCCCGCTGAACATGCCGGACAGCACCAGCAGGAAGGAGATGAGGATCACCTGCAGCCAGACGGGCAGCAGGGACTTCGCCTCCTCCACCACGCGCACCCGGCCGTCCTGCTCGTCCAGCAGGTGCCACGGCGCGTCCTTGTCCTGCGCGCCGCGGACGCACAAGCCGAACACCTTCACCGCTTCGCTCTTGCGGAGCTGCTTGATCCGCAGCGCGACCACCCCGGTGGTGTTCTGGTGGCTCACCTGCATGGGGCCCCGCACCTCTATGTCCTTCGTGTCCTCGTAACAGGTGCTCCTGTTCAGGTGGACCTGCACGGCGCCGAAGTCGTCGTTCTCCTCCGTGCTGGTGTAAAGTTCCGCGAACTTGATGAGCTCGGAGCTGTTGGGGCGCAGGTGGAGCCCGTAGAACCTGAACAGGGTGGCGCTGCCCTCGGTCACCTGGATCACGCCTCTCTCGGTGGTCGCGGCCGGCCGGTCGCTCTTCTCCAGCCTCATGCCGAGGATCCGCGGGGCGGCCCGGGGCTCTGCCGCCGCCCACCAGCTCCTTCTGCCCGCTAGAACACAAGAGAAGAGG
The DNA here is from genome assembly GCF_030273125.1 of Centropristis striata. Classification (NCBI taxonomy): domain Eukaryota; kingdom Metazoa; phylum Chordata; class Actinopteri; order Perciformes; family Serranidae; genus Centropristis; species Centropristis striata. The sequence continues at coordinate 3,143,662 of NC_081523.1, forward strand.
ACTAAAGTTACCGTGAAGCTCCGACCACTCGAGTCTATCGCCATGTTTGTTTCGCTCTCTGCGAGTGGGGGAACTGACGTCACCTACTCGTTTCCTCCGAGCCCGCCTCCTCATTTGCATACCCGCAGAGCGGCCAATCAGCGGCCGAGACGTCACCGGATCGAGCCCCCTCTTTTCATTTTTAAGGTCAACTGATTTTTTATTTGCTTTTTCTGCTCTTAAGGTGGACTTCATGAGTTACAACATTTATTTAGTTTTCTTTCTTTTTTCTCTTTTTTTTTTCAAGAAATGTTGACAACCAGGACAGAGTAAGACATCTAATGTATAATATCTAATAATATTTAGAATGTAATGTTTTTTCCAAACCAAAATTATTTTTAGCTCTGATTTTATACTGATTTTATTTTGATTTTATTCTAAAGAGTTTTGAAAACAGGGAAAAAGTAAGAAATCCATTAATTATTTTTTTAAAAATAGATGGATGGACTACGTTTTTTATTTTATGCTTTTGATTTTTAAAAAGTTTTGAAAACCATGACATAGTAGACATGTAATATTCTTATATATACACACATACATATATACATACATACACATATATGTGTGTGGATATATGTATTTATTAATTTTTAAATAATATATGTAATTTAATATTATTATTTCATTTTTTAAAATAATATATGTGATTTATTATTATTTGTTTAGGAATCTAGGAGATTTTGGCTGAACCTTAATGCTTATTTTACTCATTACTGTTCCTCTTTTTGTTCTGACAACAAAGACATCAAAATAAATGAACTAATTTTTTAATTGTATTTTTTCGTATTTAATTAATTTGTATTTATTAAGGTGGACTACATGGAGTTTTAATAAATATATTTAATATATTTATATATATTTATACATATTATACTTTTTAAAAGAGTTTTGACAACCAAGACATAGTAAGATGTGTAATATTTTTTTAAATGTATATTTTAAAACTTATAATATATGAAAAAAAGTTTTTTGGGCTGAACCTAAATGCTCATTTTTGAGCCTTTACTTTGCTAAAGTGCATCAAAATGAGTTTCTGTATTTAGTTTGAGCAGAGCTCCACCTGGTGGTCACATCAGGTGCAGTGCAGGCTGTGAAACCCATACACATCTATGGTGAAACCTGTGAATCACGTGGTGTTCAAATAGAACTCAGCTCCACATTCCCACACAATCTTAATGAGTCTTTAAAACGGTCTGTGAAGAACCACTTATTCAGTTATTAGTGTAATTTATTACAGGAAGTGATAGATCTTTAGAGGAAGGGTCATTTTGGACAATCCCTCTCACCATGTATGTATGTATGTATGTATGTATGTATGTATGCATGTAAATTACTTTTATTACAAATTTAAACCATAAGATGGAGGTTTAATTCTGTCAATTTAATATAATGGAACATTATAGATTTTTTTTACAGTAATATACAATTTCCTGATGGTCCTGAATGTTAAATTACAGTAAATTATTAGAATTATAGTTATGAATTAGGCAACGTTTTTTCAGTGCAAATAAATTTAATTTATTTAAATTAATAAATTAATACATTATAATAATAATAATAATAATAATAATAATGATAATAAAATAATAATAATACCTAATTATGATAATAAAATAATTGTAAATATTAATAATAATAATACAATTATAATAACAATATATAATAATAATAATAATAATAATAACGATAATAATAATAAATAATAATAATAATGATAATAAAAAATAATAATTATTATTATTATTATAAATAATAATTATAATTATAAAAACTAATAAGAATAATTAATTTAAAATAAATAAATTATAAATTTAATAAATAAATTAAAATAATAATAAAATAAAATAAATATTATTATTATTATTATTATTCATAATAATATTATTATTATCATTATTATTATTAATAATAATAATAATAACTAATAATAATAATAATGATGATGATGATGATGATAATGTAAAAAGGAAGTAAATTAAACACAAACACTCTTTGTCATATTAAAGTAAAATAATAATAATAATAATAATAATAATAATAATATTTATTATTAATGAAAATAATATTTATTGTTATTATTATTTTTATTATTATTATCATTATTATTATTAATAATAACAATAAGAATAATAAGAATAAGAATAGTTTCTGTTTATTATTATCTGTCAAATATCTTACGGTTGTTTACTGTTATTTGCTGCCAGACTTTCTGATTGGTGTTTTGTTTTTGTTTTTAGGGGTTTTTTTTAAGCTTTGTGAAAGTTTGTGTGAGTGTTTCGTTCACTAGAGGTCATTGTTGAGCCAAGTTTTTAATTACTCAGAGTGTTTCTTGGGTTGAATTGTAAACTAACGGAGCGCTGAGGGGAGTGGAGACAGGAGGAGGAGGAGGAGGAGGAGGAGGAGGAGGAGGGCGGGGTGGAGAGAAATAGAGGAGGGGAGAGCGGAGAGGCGGGTGGAGGGGACCCAGGAGGAAAACATTAGCCCTCATTTCTCCTCGAAGTTAGGAGATTGTACTTGCTACTTTCCAGGAGTTTTTTTCCAGGCGGCGCGCCGCGGGACGCACAGCTCTGAAGCCAGGACGCACGGTAAGACGCGCTATAACGCCCTTTAACTGGACCTGGAGGGGTTTGAGATGAAGCGGGCTGGGTGGAGGTGGGTTGACACGCTGAGATGGATTTTTGGGGGAAGAGATGGAGGAAGAAGAGAGAAAGAAAGACAGACAGGAAGCTGCAGCGAGCGGGCGAAGGACGCATTGTCTCCTCTGTGTCTCTCTGCTTCCTTGTGTCAAAGTTAGAAAGTAACGGAAATAATTAAGTTAAATGGGGAGAAAAGAGTTGGAAAAGTCTGTATCAGGAAAGAGAGAAAGCTCTGCTGCACTTTTTTTCCTTCCTGTGGGTATTTCCACACTACTCACTCTTGTTTTGTTGGTTTCACGGAGCTGCTCTTTGCGTAAAACGCTCCAAAACTACAACATGTTTTACCCAAAGTGTTGCCAAAACTTGATGTTATGCTATGAAATGGAGGCTGTGGTGTGTTATAGGTGAGGATGACGGCACCCTTTGTTTGTGGGAGTAGTAATGGTGAAATATGTGGAGATAAAGTATCAGTAAACTGTGTATCAGTGATGAATGATGAGTAATTTCTGCAGCATTGTGCAGCGGAAGGTGATGAAGCTCTCATTCATATCCTGCAGTAGAGCTGCAGATCACTTTCTATTCATGCTCACAGAGAAGTGGAGGCATGATAACACACATTGTTGACTTATTATCAGCTGTGACTTAAAGGACACATTCACTCTAAAACACAAAAGTTGGTAATACCACGGATTAGAAATACTTTGTTGCACACTGTAAGACTTTGCTGTAAATTTACAGTCAAATTCTAACAGTAACTTGCTGTATTATGATTGTACAGTACAACCTGGTCTCACAGAAATCCGTGAAATAGCCACGGATTTCGCTTAACTCAAAATCCGTGGAATAGCCACGGAATCGCTAAAATTTCCGTGAAACTGACACGGATTTTGCTACAATGCAAGTTAATATTCACTCAGTGAATGTACATAATCACTTTGTATGTTGGAATAGCCACGGGATATGACTGTCATTAACTTGCATTGTAGCGAAATCCGTGTCAGTTTCACGGAAATTTGAGCGATTCCGTGGCTATTCCACGGATTTTGAGTTAAGCGAAATCCGTGGCTATTTCACGGATTTCTGTGAGATCATGTTGGTACAGTATATTGCTGTGAAAACAATGCATTGTGGGAGTTATCATGATTGCTCAGGCATTCCAACGGTCAAAATTATATATTATATATTTCGGCTGAGCATGTCGGGAAAATAAAGCTGTTATTTTCGAAAAGAAGAAAAGTTTTATTTCATTTTTGTCTGGACTGAAATAATCACAATGTGTTGTTTTTCCAGTAATACTAATATAGAGTTTTCATGGATTAGTTGTAACATAATTTAGAGTTAAACATTTAAACGTCACAGTTTTTTTTTCTTCTTTACACGACAGTTTGTCGGTAAACGGACCTGTGTTTCTATAATACAGTAGAGGTACTGTAAATTTTACAGTAACTTACTGGCGAAACTGCTGCCAGTAATTTACTGTAATTTTACAGTAAAAAGTTTTACAGTGCAGGTAAAAGTCTCTTAAGTCACTTAAAGTACCAAAAGTGAATACAAAAAACAAATATTATGTAATAATTATTGATGCATTCTTGTGTTCACCTCTGTGATGTTGCAGCTTTAACCCTCTGGAGTCATCAAAGCATGACTTCATCACATCCAGACATAAAAACAAAGCAGCGTAGAGCCCTATACTATACTACACTACTATAAATATTATCTTCTTCTGGCTGCTAGAAATCTTGTCGTTTCAGTGTCACTTACTGAAAAGGCTGTTTATCTGTACGTCAGTGGTATTCACACCTTCTAACCAGCACTCAGTCATTCTGAAAACTGATGTTATGACAACTTCTTATGAATTAATTTACATTTTCAACCAGTGAACTAAACTAAGTTAGGGGAGTTTACATTTCCCTTTACTGTCCTGGGTATTTTTAATCATTGATAGCAGAATTTTTTACATTAATTACCAATAAAATGAAGTCCAACTCATTTTTTCTGCATTATTTAAAAGGACTTTTTAAGTGTTATGTACTTTATTACTATAACTATGAACTTTTTAAGTTGGCAACCATTTAAAAGTTAAGTTAGATTTTCGCGATGCATCGTATCCCTTTGAACGGAGAAGGTTTTTACAAAAGCATCATGTTGCAAAACAAGGAATGAATGTGGTCCTGAGTCTAAGGTGGTTTCCACATATATTAGTCCGGCAGCTTAGGACCAGATTTGGGAAGAAAGGGGACACGTCGGACAAAAGCACCACATTTTTTCCACATGCTCTCTATCACTATAGGTTTCAATTTTTGGTAGGAGCCACTTCATCAAGATTGCAGATCGGAGATGGCAGCCATATAAAATCTATGAGAACCAGTATATCTTCTAAACCACTTAGATGGTCAATCTTAGTGTCAAAATATACATTTTCTGGGTCAAAGAATAATTTAAAGCTACTGAGAATATCACTAGATGATCAAATAGATATGTTCATTTTGGCCATGTATTTACATAATTATTAGATTCCATTCTAATCTATTCATTTTCAGCTCAGGATTCTCTGCTGCAGCACTTGAAGCTAGTTGCCTACCAGTCTGGGTGAAAATGAACATTTCTATTTGATCAAATAATCATCTAGTGATATTCTCAATAGCTTTAAATGATTCCTTGACCCAGAAAATGTAGATTTTGACACCAAGATTGACCTTCTGAGTGGCTTGGAAGATGTATTGGTTCTCATAGACTTTATATGGGTGCCATCTCCGATTGGCCATCGTGATGAAGTGGCTCCTATCAAAAATTGAAACCTATGGTGATAGAGAGCACGTGGAAAAAATTTGAAAAGCCGCCTGACTATAAAAAGTGAAGTGGACTCGGTGCTGTTCAGTGCTGAAGTTGCAGCATTGTTGCATTTTTCAGTTGGTTTGGTTTTATCTTCCACACTGAGTTTTATCAAGCAAACAAGTTCTTCGTCTGTTGGACAGAATATGTGAGATGTGACACTTTTTCAAAACAAGTTGCAGACTTTAATGTATTGTTGGCAGAGGTTTTTTTTTTTCACTTTTATGCTGCATTGACCTGCTTTCCATCAGCCGCCATTCTGTCACTGAATAATTTGAAGACTTTGTTGTTTTTGTGTGTATGTTTTTTTGATTGTCTGACCACATTTTGACTTTATTTGGCCTTTATTTGCCTGGTGTTGATTCTCAAATTTCCACTCAAATTCAAGCCAGAATGCTCTGAAGGTTTGGTCGCTTCCTTCCTTTGGTTCGGACCTGTATAGAACCTATTTTTTAGTGCACCAGAGTTTAGTTTGAGCATTCACACCAGTAAAAACCAAGCAGACTATCAGACAAAATGCACCAGAGTTCGTATCAAGCGGACCAAACAGCTCAGGTGTGAAAGCCCCCCTAAGAGTCTTGAATGGTTTTATTGATAATAACCCAAATCATTATCAATAAAACCATGTTAAATGTCTAAATATCAGCTCTTAAATTAAACTCTTATCAGCTATTTTTGTTGTTATCATTATATTTATTCAAACAAATTAATCTTTAGTTGTACCAGACATTAAAATGAACAAGAAACTGAACAAAACAAGGGTGGTCTAAAAAAAAATTTCCGTGACTACATTTTTGGTCAATTTGTGTCTATTTTATAATTTTGAGTCCTTTTTGTTCTTTTTTACCTTCTTTTTTTTTGTCATTTTGTGTCTTTTTTTAGTCATTTTCACATTTATTTTTGGTCATTTTGTGTCTATTGTAGTCATTTTTACATTTATTTTTGGTCATTTTGTGTCTATTTTAGTAATTTTTGAATTTATTTTTGGTCATTTTGTGTCTTTTACATTTATTTTTGGTCATTTTTTTGTCTATTTTGGTCATTTTTACATTTATTTTTGGTCATTTTGTGTCTTTTTTTGGTCATTTTTACATCTACAGTGATGGAAACATTCTTGATAATAACCAAAATCCATATCAAGTAAACCATGTTAAATGTCTAGATATCAGCTCTTAAATTGAACTCTTATCAGCTATTTTTGTTCTTATCATTATATTTGTCCAAACAAATGAACCTTTAGTTGTACCAGGCGTTAAAATGAACAAGAAAACAAGTAGAAAACAAGGGTGGTCTAAAAGAATTTTCCCGTGACTATATTTTTGGTCAATTTGTGTCTATTTTGATAATTCTGAGTCCTTTTTGTTCATTTTTACATTCATTTTTTTTGTTGTCATTTTGTGTCTTTTTTAGTCATTTTTACATTTATTGTTTGTCATTTTATGTCTATTTTGGTTATTTTTACATTTATTTTTGTCATTTTGTGTCTTTTTAAGTCATTTTTACATTTATTTTTGGTCATTTTGTGTCTTTTTAAGTCATTTTTACATTTATTTTTGGTCATTTTGTGTCTATTTTGGTAATTTTTACATTTATTTTTGGTCATTTTGTGTTGTTTTTAGTCATTTTTACATTTATTTTTGGTCATTTTGTGTCTTTTTTGGTCATTTTTACATCTACAGTGATGGAAACATTCTTGATAATAACCAAAATCCATATCAAGTAAACCATGTTAAATGTCTAGATATCAGCTCTTAAATTAAACTATTATCAGCTGTTTTGTCCAAACAAATGTACCTTTAGTTGTTCCAGGCGTTAAAATAAACAAGAAATTTGAAGAAAACAAGGGCGTTGTAATATTTTTGATTTGATTTTATGATAGTGTCAGATAAAGATATGTTTTTAATCTGCCAACACAAGCCGATAAGATCAGCTGACAGATAAATTGGTTGCACAAGTAGCAGAAGCAGGAGAAAGATGATGCAAAATGTTGTACACTGTAGTAAAAAAAAAAAAGAAAAACAATAGCTACTCAATAAAATTGAGGCAACAGATTGCACGCAATATTATTTATTAAATCTGACTACGTTACAAGTTGAGTTAATAACAAAATAACTTAACAGGAAGTGCCTGTCAATTAAAAACGGACTAATTCTATTGTGTTGGATTCATTCAAAATTCTCTTTATTTAGAATTACAGACACATAAAGATTATATTTATTTATTTATTTATTTTTAGATTCTATCTCAAACATTTTTATATCAAAGTTATTAAAACAAAAATCAAGGACGCATTTGTATTTAATCAAAGATATTAAGTAAAATGAAATGAATAATTTAGAGCAGCTATTCTCAACCTTGGGGTCGGGACCCCAATTGGGGTCGCGAGATGATTTCTGGGGGTCGCCAAATCATTTTGGAAGTCAACTCTGTCTCCACTGTGTTAAAGTGTTCATGCGTTTTTGGTCACTTAATGTCTTTTTTTATTAATTTGTTGTTTTTTTTTGTCATTTTGTGTCTTTTTTGTCATTTTGTGTCTTTTTTTTGTCATTTTGTGTCTTATTTTGATCATTTTGTGTCGTTTTTTATCATTTTTTGGTAAATTTGTGTCTTTTTTCGTCATTTTGTTTCCTTTTTTTGGTCATTTTGTGTCTTTCTTTAGTCATTTTGTGTCTTTTATGGGTCATTTTGTTTCTTTTTTGGGTCATTTTGTGTCTTTTTTGGTAATTTTGTGTCTTTTTGGTCATTTTGTTTCCCTTTTTATGGTCATTTTGTTTCTTTTTTGTGTGATCTGAGCTGTGCGTGTGAGATTCTGTTCAGGTAGCGGGGGTCGCGGACAACATGCATGTTAAATTGGGGGTTTTTGATCATTTTGTGGTCAATTTGTGTCTTTTTTGGTAATTTGGTTTCCTTTTTTTGGTCATTTTGTGTCTTTTTTTTATCATTTTGTGTCTTTTATGGGTCATTTTGTTTCTTTTTTGGGTCATTTTCTGTCTTTTCTGGTCATTTTCTGTCTTTTTTGGTCATTTTGTTTACTTTTTTTGGTCATTTTGTTTCTTTTTCGGGTGATCTGAACTAGAGACACGTTCTGTGTTTAGTTAATAAGAGAGAAAAGAGCTTGTGGCTGCAGCAGCTTCACCTAAAACTGAACACCGGCACTGCGAGGAGGTCTGACCGGGTCATGTAAGGTAAATCCTTGGATCCAATCTCAATCAATAACTCCCAGCTGCTGCAGGAATAAATCTAACGAGGCTCAGAATCCAAAAGTTTGTGTCTCAGCTTGAAGGTCGTCCTCTGTTTGTGCCGCCGTGACGCTGCGAGTCTTTAAAGGGAGATTTGTGAAGTTAAAAGGTCAATCAAAGCGTCTGGTTTTATCCGGTAAGATGAGAGGAGGAGTGGCCCGCTGGCCTGAGAGGTCAGGTGAATTATTCAGAGGAGGATTGTTCGGGTCTTTTGGTGCAGCACTCGGGGCACCGCTTTGTGTCATAATGCATCTCACTTTTCCATTCTTGCTTTGTTAATCATCATCGGTGAGGTCGTAACAGGCGACGGCTCTGTTTATTCATGCATCACATGCTCAAATCAATGTTCCCCAAGGCAGAATTCGCCCAAAATGCTAATTATTTCCCCCCCTCCCAGTGCAATATGGGCTTAAATTTGTCTCATTAACCCTTAATAGAGCACTCATTGAAATACTTGCAAATTCCAAATTTCAACCCTACACTGCGAAAAAGCCAACTTGTATTTTTTACCGAAAACAGAAAATGTTTTGGTCATTTTCTGTGTTTTTTTGATCATTTTGTGGTCCATTTGTGACTTTTTTGGTCATTTTGTGTCTTTTTTGATCATTTTGTGGTCAATTTGTGTCTTTTTTGGTCATTTTGTTTCCTTTTTTAGGTCATGTTGTTTCTTTTTTGAGGTATTTTTTGCCTAAAACAGTGATTTAAGTTGGTAAAACTTAAAATTATTGATATTTAGGGCAATAATGTAAGTTAGCACAACAAAGGAAGCCAGTTGTCTGCTCAAAAACAAGTTGGTGAGTTGTTGTTACTTATATCTTTAAGTTGGGGTATCTATCTGTCTATCTATCTATCTATCTATCTATCTATCTATCTATCTATCTATCTATCTATCTATCTATCTATTCACAAGGAGAATTTTCTGTTTTACAAATGCCTTTTTTTGTTTTTACAAATGGAAAATTGGGTATTTACAAATACACAATATATTTACAAATACACACTTATTTATAAAAACCAAAATACAAGTTACAAATTAGAAATTTGTATTTGTGGATAGCAAAACATGTGTGCAAATCAAGCGTTTACAGGTATTAATGACACAAATTTAAGCCCCTATATTATATTACGATGCTTCTTTTATTCCAGACGTGAATCAGAGAAAAGAGAAAGAGAGTTTATGAACGATGACTCATCCTCACACTGAAAGCTTCCTCTTCTCCTCCCGGTCAGATCCACAGAGATAACTTTCATTAATCTGTAACTCTCTGTCACTATTTCAGCTTCTGTTTGTTTGTTTGACCCAGTTAGATCGAAGCTGATTCCGTCAGTAAAAGTACCGTTTGTATCTGATTCTTGTCAGGTACACTGTCAAAAATAATCTGTTAAATTTATGGTAAAATACCGGCAGCTGTGGTTGCCAGAATTTTACCGTAAAAATTACAGTGAGTGGGTTTTCTACTGTAAATTTAAATGTAAATATCAGCAAAAAACTGTAATTTAGACTGAGTAGTCCGTTTATTTAAAGGTAATTGTGTCCTTGAGACAATATGGTATTTCTCCATTCATTTTACATGATTTTTAAAAATATTTTTACAGTAAAACTGTGTTTTTCAAAAGTTTTGTTCTATTCTGTGACAGTAATTAAAAGTGTCTATTATGGTGATATGCAATTTTTTTTTATTTTAGGCCGTATTTCTCATGCAATTTGACAGCATTTTAGTGTAATTTCTACAAACACTTTTTACAGGGTATGACATCATTAAGTTATTGTTTAATCAGCTCGACGTGCTGCTGCAGGAGGACGTCTTTCTTTTTCTTTTTCAGTCTCTGCAGCGTTCAGACCGAATGTGTTTTGTGGTCGAGGTTCAGAGCCGAGGCGCTAAATTTGTGGAAAGACCAACAAGCCAAAACAAACATGAGTCTGTGTGGTTTACAGAAGGATGAATTAAAGCTGTGCACCTCAGCTCAGCAGCTTCCAAGATTAGTTTGATGATTAAGAAACTTGCTACAAACTGTCTACACAAAACAAAACACGATCAGGTGATATAAGTTGCAGATTTACAGTAACAATCGTTTTTAATAGTGTGTTCAGCGTGGTTTCTGACTGGATTCATAACTCACTGGAAAATTATTTCTCTCCAGATGATCTCTCGTTTTTCAACTTTTCATTCACACATTTTCAACTTTTAACATAATTTTTCGCGTTACGTTGAGTGTGTCTAGTTCCGTATTGTCTGCATCCTGCCTGAACACACACATTTCAATGTGCATTTTGAAGATTTGCATGAGAAAAGCTTGATGGAAACCAAAATTCGTAAAGTTTTTATGCTCGCTTGAGGTGGTTTTTGTCTTGTTAATGCACTAAATGGGAGATGGAAATACTTTTTCCGAATAAGTTCAGATGTAGCGAACATTTAACTCAACATGACTGATCAGATGTTTCTGCTCTGACATGAAAGAACAATTATACGTTGAAATTTGATTCATGAAGACTCCATTTTCTCTCCTGGGTGGCCAAAATTGTCCGAATACCAACCTCTTTTTGTTGTTGTTTTTTCTTCTTCTTCTCCTCCTCCTGTTTACTGACGGATTAGCCTACAGCAACACATTACACTGCCATCTTCTGACCAAAGTACGTTTATGCAGCTTTGTTTATTTGCTCTGAACCAGCTGATTGAAACGTCTCTAATTCACATTTTCTTTCATTTCAAAGTTTTGCTACACAACAGGTGTTTTCACACCATTATTTATTCATCATCTGACAGAGCAGTTCGCTTCTATTTAATCAATCTTGGCTGCATAACAGCAAGCATTTTATTAGCTCGATGCATAAATGCACCCCAAATGTAGTTTTAGATCTTTTTTCTTCTATTTGTGCATGCAACTACGTCTCCTTAGTTAACAGTCAGCCATGTCTCATGTCGTTATTTATTGTTATTTTGCATCTCTGTGTGGTTGATTTTTCTCTCACTGCACATGTTTTGCATCTATTTGGGATCCTTTTGTGTTCCCTTTTAGTCATTGAGAATCCTTGAAGTCTCTTGCTGTCATTAATTACTAGGTTTAATTTAATCCAAAACTTATTTGAACACAAAACACATTTAAATATAACGATTACTGTAAAAACTAACCTCATGCCTCTTCAGGGGCTAAAACATAAAACATTGAACTCCTTGACATTTTCTTTACAGTTTAATCTCACTTGGATTACTTTTACGATCAACAGGAAGTCTCTTTTCGTCCTTTCAAAATAAAAGCCTCCACTATCGAAACAGGCTTTTACTCACTACTGTACATGTATCTTTTATTTTTCCAATTTATGCATGTTTTTATGCATGCTGGATGTATGAAATGTATAATGTATGTATAAAAACATAGCAATTAATTTATTAATTGATCGTTAATGTTATAGAAGTTGACTTAAAGTACTGCTCATGCTCTTAAGTTGACAGTCAGCCATTTCTCATATTGTTATTTATTGTTATTTTGCATCTCTGTGTGGTTGATTTTTCTCTCTCTGCACATGTTTTGCATCTATTTGGGATCCTTTTCTGTCCCCTTTCAGTCATTGAGAATCCTTAAAGTCATTTTTCCCAATTTTTCCTAATTTGCTGCTGTTGTGGTTGTTTCTTAAAATGTTAAAATGTGGTTTTAATCAATAGAATCACAAGAATCTGAGCTTTTCAATGAACTAAAATTAACTAAACTCCAGTTTTTGTTTGATGATGATAGGCCCAGTAAAACCAGAGATAAGTTCAAATATAGAAGTAGATGTTCTCCTCATTTTACCTCTTATATGTCATATTTGCAACCAAGATTAAAGATTCTTCACTGAACATTATTGTGTTGAAAATGTTGATGCAGTAAGTCAAAATGAATAAATAAATATCAGGTCGTATAGGTGAGGTTGTGCAGCAAAAAATGATACCAACGTGGCATGGTGAACTTTTTTTAAGTGGTTTATACAAGCAGAAAGAAAAGGATTCAGAACCGAACAATCCCATTTTTTTCCTAATCTGTGTGGTGATTCTAAGTCTATGTGGTTGTTTTGAGTCTTTTTGTAGCTGTGTTTCAACCTTTTTGTGACCTTCTCATGTCTCTCTTACTTCTCTACCTCTCTCTTCTTGTTGTCATGAATTACTAGGTTTAATTTAATCCAAAACTTATTTAAACAAAAAACACATTTAAATATAACGATTACTGTGAAAACTAACGTCATTACTCTTCAGGGGCTAAAACATAAACCATTGAACTCCTTGACATTTTCTTTACAGTTTAATCTCACTTGAATTAGTTTTACGATCAACAGGAAGTCTCTTTTCATCCTTTCAAAATAAAAGCCTCCACTACCAAAACAGGCTTTTACACAGTACTGTACATATATCTTTTATTTTGCCCATTTATGCATGTTTTTATACATGCTGGAGTCATTTTTCCCAATTTTTTTCCTAATCTGTGTGGTGATTCTAAGTCTATGTGGTTGTTTTGAGTCTTTTTGTAGCTGTTACAACCTTTCTGTGACCTTTTCACGTCTCTTTGTACGTTGACAGTCAGTCTTTGGGCGTCTTTGGGCTTTAACACGTCATCAGCTGAGCAGCAGGCAGCGTGCTCTCTGCAGAAAGTGAGTTTTCTCCATCAGTACAGACCTCCACCACAGACCAGAGGCCCTGCATGAGCTCGGGGAATCAGTTTCAGTTGAGGTGTGGTTGAATTGTGGGCAGGTGAGATCCGGAGCCCTCTGCATTGTGAAAGTTTGACTCATTTCTATACTTAATGTGACCTAGATACACAATTTATTTTCCTTCAGCGTAACAATGCACGTAGGCTTCTACTCTCAGCTTAACGGCCCAAAATCTTTCTGTTGCTTTAAATCTCAACGCAGTTGTTTAAGCCATGGGTTTCAAACTTGCGGCCTGCGAGCCAATTGTGGCCCTCGTGACGATATTTTGTGGCCTCACCTTGATATGAAAGTTTAATGTGAGTTTTATATGAATGGCACTTTACCGTGTTGTGTGTGGAAGGTCCCTTTAATTACTTTTTTTGGTAATTTTGTGTATTTCTTTGGTAATTCTGTGTATTTTTTTTGTCATTTTGTGTCCTTTTTTGTCATTTTGTGTCTTTTAAGTAATTTAGTGGGGGTTTTTTTTGGTCATTTTGGGTCTTTTTTAATAATTTTTTGTCTTTTCTGGTAATTTTGTGTCTTTTTTAAATAATTTTGTGTCTTTTTAGTAATTTTGTGTATTTCTTTGGTAATTTTGTGTCTTTTTTGGTAATTTTGTGTCTTTTTTTAAAATAATTTTGTGTCTTTTTTTGTAATTTTGTGTATTTCATTTGGTAATTTTGTGTCTTTTTTGGTAATTTTGTGTCCTTTTTTTTCATTTTGTGTCTTTTAAGTAATTTAGTGGGTTTTTTTTTTGTCATTTTGGGTCTTTTTTAATAATTTTTTGTCTTTTTTTTAGTAATTTTGTGTATTTTTTAATAATTTTTTGTCTTTTTTTTTAATTTTGTGTATTTTTTGGTCATTTTGTGTCCTTTTTGTCATTTTGTGTCTTTTAAGTAATTTAGTGGGTGTTTTTTGGTAATTTTGGGTCTTTTTTAATAATTTTTTGTCTTTTTTGGTAATTGTGTGTCTTTTTTTTAAATAATTTTGTGTCTTTTTTTAGTAATTTTGTGTATTTCTTTGGTAATTTTGTGTCTTTTTGAGTCATTTTGTGTCTTTTTTAAAATTATTTTGTGTCCTTTGGTAATTATGTGTATTTTTTGTCATTTTGTGTCTTTTAAGTAATTTAGTGGGGATTTTTTGGTCATTTTGTCTTTTTTTTAGTAATTTTGTGTCTTTTTTTGGTCATTTTGATACTACCTCCAGCAGCCTCCAGGTAATTTGAATTTGAGACCCCTGATCTAAATAAAACTGTCTCAGAATCTTTCCGTCGGCTCACAGTTGTTTTGTTTTTAAAGCGTCCTGTTCGAGCTCTGATTTACACAGAAAAGTTGCTGTTTGGGGCCAATTAGCAAGAGCTCTCTACCGCTGCTACTTCCTGCGATTGTTGAGTCACTGCAGCAGATTCATGCACTGAAATCTGAACGCAGATACGCTGAAACACAAACACAGACGCCCAGTTTAAAGTGCTTTGCTGCAACGGTTTCAGGTGCAGGTTTCATGCAGGAGGAGAGAAAATGTTAATAATCAACTTTAGTGGGTGAAAGCTTTGATCCAGTTGAGATTTTTTAGCTTTGATTCTGTTGCTTCTGTGTAATTTCCTCCCCTGCCTTCCTTCTGTGGTATTTGTTAGCATTGGCCAATGATCTGCAGCTCTCAGTAACAATACAGGATGTTCTGTAACGTGACTCAATAATGATGAAGGAGACGTGCCAGGCTGCAGATAATGCCAATAACAGGTCTTTAGAACGAGGTGGGAACAAGTCAGTGTTCTGCAAGTCACAAGTAATGCAACTTATAGACCAGAAGACTGAAAAGACTGTTGAAAATTCATGACTCGAGTCAGACTCAAGTCCAAGTCATGTGACTGGAGTCTTTATATGTCATATTTTGTTCAACTAATAGTCCGAAATCCAATTTTATCCAGTGTGATGTGTTTAAGTTGCTTAAAAAAAGACTGAAATGATCATTTAATTATTAAAATAGTTTCAGTTTAATGTTCTGATGACCAGCTGATGAATTAATTGACTTATAGCAGCTCAGCTTCAGTCTCCTGGTGGTTTCGTTTCTTCGCTGCTCTGAAAACTCCAGTGAGAGCTGCCAGCTATTATTAGCCAGCAGCCTGATAAGACAAGTACCTGCTGAAAGAGATGCAACAGAAGACGCAGACGGCTGGATTTAGGAACGCTTCACGCTCTGAAAACCAAACCAGGACGTTGAGGTTTAATATTTACTTCAATCTCAGTTTGTGGATGCTTAATGAAGCTTTGTCTTTCAGGATAACTTTCTGTGGTTCTCTTAATAATCAATAAAGTATTCAAGAGGCCTCAAAGAGACTCAAAACAACCAAAAGATGCATGTTGACCACAAAGAGATTCAAAATGACCATGAAGAGACATAAAAAGGCAACAAAGAAACTTATAAAGGATGCAAAATGGCTACAAAAAGACACAAAACGACTACACAAATTGGGGGGAAAATACTTTAAGGATTTAAAAAGACCTCAAAGAGGCTAAATGACTACAAAGGGACACCAAATGGCCACAAATAGATGCAAAACATAGAAAGAGACAAAACAATCACACAGAGATGCAAAAAACTACCAAATGGCATAAATTACCACAAAGAGACACAAAATGGTCACAAATAGATGCAAAACATGTGCAGGGAGAGACAAAAACAACCACACAGAAATGCAAAACAACCACAAAGATTCATGTTGACCACAAAGAGATTCAAAATGACCACAAAGAGACATGAAAAGGATGCAAAATGGCTACAAAAAGACTCAAAACGACCACATAGATGCAAAATGACCACACAAATTGGGGGAAAATGACTTAAATTATTTAAAATGACCTCAAAGAGGATAAATAACCACAAAGGGACAGAAAACAGCCACAAATAGATGCAAAACATGTGCAGGGAGAGAAAAGACAACCCCAAAAAACAGTTACAAAGATGCATGATGACCACAAAGAGACATAAAAAGGCAACAAAGAAACTTATAAAGGATGCAAAATGGCTACAAAAAGACTCAAAACAACCACACAAATTGGGGAAAAATTGACTTGAGGATTAAAAATGACCACAAAAACACAAAACAGTTACAAAGATGCATGATGACCACAAAGAGACATAAAAAGGCAACAAAGAAACGTATAAAGGATGCAAAATGGCTACAAAAAGACTCAAAACAATCACACAAATTGGGGAAAAATTGACTTGAGGATTAAAAATGACCACAAAAACACAAAACAGTTACAAAGATGCATGATGACCACAAAGAGACATAAAAAGGCAACAAAGAAACTTATAAAGGATGCAAAATGGCTACAAAAAGACTCAAAACGACCACACAAATTGGGGAAAAAAATGACTTGAGGATTAAAAATGACCACAAAGACAAAACTACTACAAAGAGACACAAAATGGTCACAAATAGCCACGCAGAATGACCACACAAATTGGGTAAAAATGACCTAAGTTTGGGGCCTTTTTCCTGTCTGTCGTTAATGTTTGCAGCCTTAAAGTTTCCTAAAGCTGCTGATCTCTGGAGCTCCATGAAGAACTCTCTACTGTAACAGCTCATTTATCCAGAGCTCTGTTTTCTGTTAGACAGAACACATAAAGAGAGGAAGAGAGCTGAAACACAGCAGCTGTGCTGATTGGCTTATCTGAGACTGGAGGTCATCGTGTGATTGGACGATCTGTGGAAACTATTGTGCAACAACTCCTATCTTCTGTCATCTTGTTTCTAATGTTTGTGGCCATGTTCAAACTGTTTCCTTCTCTTTCTGGGGGAGCTGTGTGTGTGTGTGTGTGTGTGTGTGTGTGTGTGTGTTTGACGTCATTATGCTGGAGTCATTTTTTGATAAGAGCAGTTTGTTTGGACATGATTCAGGTTGGATTTAAACTGTTTGAACTCAGTGTGTTTAAACAGAGATAGAACCATTAATGATGCTTCAGAACCAATTCTGTTCGGCCTTTAACATACATTTCCTTCATTTTTTCCCCCTAAAGTAGCTTTAAAAATGTATTTTTCCTCACCATCTGTCTGATATTCAAACCCAAGAAGACTCCATAGCCGTGTTTCCTTTAGGGGGAAGAGTGTACACTGTACTGCTACAGAGCTAACTGTTAGCCTGTTAGCACATACACACTGTACTGCTACAGAGCTAACTGTTAGCCTGTTAGCACATACACACTGTACTGCTACAGAGCTAACTGTTAGCCTGTTAGCACATACACACTGTACTGCTACAGGGCTAACTGTTAGCCTGTTAGCACATACACACTGTACTGCTACAGGGCTAACTGTTAGCCTGTTAGCACATACACACTGTACTGCTACAGGGCTAACTGTTAGCCTGTTAGCACATACACACTGTACTGCTACAGAGCTAACTGTTAGCCTGTTAGCACAAACACACTGTACTGCTACAGGGCTCACTGTTAGCCTGATAGCACATACACACTGTACTGCTACAGGGCTAACTGTTAGCCTGTTAGCACATACACACTGTACTGCTACAGGGCTAACTGTTAGCCTGTTAGCACATACACACTGTACTGCTACAGAGCTAACTGTTAGCCTGTTAGCACATACACACTGTACTGCTACAGAGCTAACTGTTAGCCCGTTAGCACATACACACTGTACTGCTACAGGGCTAACTGTTAGCCTGTTAGCACATACACACTGTACTGCTACAGGGCTAACTGTAAGCCTGTTAGCACATACACACTGTACTGCTACAGGGCTAACTGTTAGCCTGTTAGCACATACACACTGTACTGCTACAGAGCTAACTGTTAGCCTGTTAGCACATACACACTGTACTGCTACAGAGCTAACTGTTTGCCTGTTAGCACATACACACTGTACTGCTACAGAGCTAAGTGTTAGCCTGTTAGCAATTTGCAGACTGGACGCTAAGGGGTTAGCATCCCCTCCGGCTCTGCAGCTAGGAGAGACTGCTGCAGGAGGACTGTGCCACTTCGACTCGTTCTTACTCTTCTTAACGAGCCTCCGGCCCCCGCAGCTCGTTAAGAAGAGTAAGAACGAGTCTCCAAAAGTCTCCAATAACACCAGAAAAAGTCGCTGGATTTGTCTCCAGCCGCTTTCTTGAAAAATAGTCTCTAAGGGGGTCTGAAAAGTTGCTAAAACAGCAACAAAGTTGCTAAGTTGCCAACAATGCTTCACCGACTTTTACAAATGACGATTTTCTCCATATGTACATATTCAAATTAATTAATATTATTATAATATTTATTGTCCTTGGAAACTAGAATTTAAAATAAAGTTTTTGGGGTTTAAAACTAGGGCTGCAACTAACAATTTTTTTTTTTTTAATTAAATTTATCTGCAAATTACTTTATCAATGAACCAATTAATTGTTTTGTGTATGAAAATAAAAAATAAATATAAATATAAATTAAAAAAAATCTCAATTACATTTCCAGAAAATCTATTATACCATGGTTTAAATTCCTGGTGTAAATTATAAAAGATTTCCCCCACCAGGAGTTTATAGGAAAATAAACTGAGGGAATAAACGATAGTGTCAGCTGTTGTCGGAGTCAGTAACAGAAGGAAAACATAGAAACACAAAAGGGCTCTTCACACACACACACACACACACACACACACACACACACACACTCAGAGGTAAAGGTTGTTTCTTTCAGCTGCAAACAAGCGGTCACTTTTGATAAAGGAGCAGTGTTCAGTTTGAGAAACCAGAGATCACTAATCGGACAAGACACTCATTCATCCACGTGACCTTTGACCTGTGGAGCCAGTCACAGGTGGCTGTTACACTCAGATACTGTTACACACCTTTGTCTGCCTGGAGAGGCATTAATGCCCGGTTTGTTGCCGCCACTTTAAAATGTGTGTGTGTGTGTGTGTGTGTGTGTGGAGGGTTATCTTGTTCACTTAATTCTATTATATTTATTTCTCTCTCTCTCTGTATATGTATATATGAATCAATCAAATTCAAATTCACTTGACAAACTCACTGAAAATCTGTTTACACAGAGCCGAGGGGAGAGGACAGGAGAGGCTGTAAATATGCAAATAGTTCAATATGTATAGCATGTGGAGACACAAATATATTTTCTAATATTCATGACAGTTTTGGGCATTTAGAGAAGTATTGTATATGTATAGTTTTTATAATTTATTTATTTACATGTATTTAGTTATATATATTTATCAAAATATACAGATATAAATTAATCAATATTATTATAATATTTATTGTCCATGAAAACTAGAATTTAAAATAAAGTTTTTGAGGTTTAAAACTAGGGCTGCAACTAACAATTTTAATTATTTTTTACATTTTTTTGTCTAGAAATTGTCAGTAAATTGAAGGAAAAAAATGCTGATTATAATCTCCCAATATTTATTTATTATTATATTATATATATGCATGCAAAAATACCATATATGTATTTTTTTAATCTAATTTATTTCTATTATATTTATTTCTCTCTCTCTCTCTGTATATGTATATATGAATCAATCACGTGACAAATATTCACTGAAAATCTGTTTACACAGAGCTGAGAGGAGAGGACAGGAAAGGTTGTAAATATGCAAATAAGCAAGTGGAGACACAAATATATTTTCTAATATTTACGACACTTAGAGAAGTATTGCATATATAAATTCCATTTTATTCATTTTTTTTAAATTAATTTATCCGAGAAATGTTTAACTTCTCAACACTTTGTGTTTATGATTTATGTGATTATAACTGTGTTATTCTGCACAAAATATAGTTTAAGTTGTTCACACTTCATGCCATCATTGTGCAGTTAAAAACAAGGCCACAGTGGGTAAAATATAAAAGCAGAGACAAACAAGTGGGTCATTTCCAAACCATCAGTGGGTTTCATTGGTAAATGTGGTTTATATGTGTGTTTTCCAGCTGCGGCTTTAAAGCGAAACCTGAAACCGTTTTGAGCTTCTGTCCTATTTAAACACCACAAGCAGCAGGTCTGGATATGACGCGTTCATGTAGGACGTTTTATTTTCTCCCACAGAAAAAAAACATGTTTTGGTTTAAAGAGCCTCTTAACCCATTTAAGGCGGGAAAGCATTACCGCATTTCTACCAGTAAAACCTGTTGGGGCGCTGTTGTGTTATTCTACCATTAAAGACGGGAAATCAGATACGTCATTTTGTAGTATTTGTAGTTTTTTACCACCTATTTTCGGTCTCTTGGCCAATTAAATGCATCAGAATACATGTGGGAGTGTCGCAATGCAACATGGGACTTTTCCAGAACTTTGAAATCATCACCAAAAAAAGACACAGAATGATTAAAAAAAGACACCAAATGACCAAAAAAAGACACCAAATGACTACAAAAATACACAAAATGACAAAAAAAAAAACACAAAATGAGAATCCATGTGGGAGTGTCGCAATGCATCATGGGACTTTTCCAGAACTTTGATATCATCAAAATGACTAAAAAAAAAAGACACAAAATTACTCAAAAATGACACAAAAAGAAACAAAATGACCAAAAAAAGACAGAAAATGACCAAAAAAAGACACAAAATTATTAAAAAATGACCAAAAAAGACACAAAATGACAAAAAAGACACAAATTGACCAAAAAAAGACACAAAATTACTAAAAAAAGACACAAAATTACAAAAAAAAGATACGAAATGACCAAAAAAAGAAATAAAAAGACACGAAATGACCAAAAAAAGACACAAAATGACTAAAAAAAGACACTTAATGACCAAAAAAGACACAAAATGACCAAAAAAAAGACATGAAAAGAAGACAAAATGGCCAAAAAAAAGACATGAAAAGAACACAAAATGGCCAAAAAAAGACACAAAATGACCCAAAAAAGACACAAAATGACAAAAAAAAGACACAAAATGACTAAAAAACAGACACAAAAAGACACAAAATGACCTTTCAACTAAATCTGCATTTACTCAACAATTCAGCAATTATCTTTCTAGTCTTTCTCCAAAATTCCAAACTCCATCTGATCTGCTGAGTCCCTCTCAATCTTTAAGAAGAGACTAAAGACCGAACTCTTCACCAAACACATCCTCACAGATAGAAAATAAAATAACACTGTGTACACTGTCCACATGCACTGCCTGATACACTGCAAAAAAACAAAATAATGGGTGAACTCAAAATTTCAAGGCAACAAACTTCGATCAAATTTTAAGTTGGACAATTAAACTAAATATTTTAAGTTTTGTTCTTGAGTTTGCTCAACTCTGAATTCAGATTTTTGTCAACTCAACTATAAGTTGTACTAACTTATAATTTTACATTGTAATATCTTTTAATCCTTACTTCTGCTAACTTCTGCAATGTGCTGAATTGGCACGATTGTAACGTCGCTATGAAATGTCAGCTAATGTTGCGACTAAAATTTTGAGTTAGCATTGATACGCTAATGGCTACTGTACGCAGTGCCAACTCGGAAAGTTGGCTTTTTCGCATTTCCCAACAAAGAAATAAGAGTTATCAGAACTATTGTCCCTTGTTGTGAACCCCAACTTAAAGATATAAGTAACAACAACTCACCAACTTGTTTTTGAGCAGACAACTGGCTTCCTTTGTTGTGCTAACTTACATTATTGTCCTAAATGTCAATAATTTATATTTCCAAGTTTTACCAACTTAAATCAATGTTTTAGGCCAAAAAATACAAGTTGGCTTTTTTGCAGCACTTCAGCCCTAATGGACTCAAACTGAACCCACTTCATCATGTGTTGTCTTTTGATTTGATCTTTGCTTGTGTTGTGTGAACTCTCAGATGTCTCTTTGGATAAAAGCTACGAGACATTGTAGCATTGTAGCGCTTCACGTTTTAAAGCCTGGAGAGTCTCGACTTTCTGCCAGAATCCAGAGTGTGAAACTCCCAAACAGTCAAACACACTGTTTGACATTTAAATTTTAAAACCTCGTTAAATCTTCATGATGACTGCAGCGAGTTTAAATGCCACTTCTTCTTTTTTTCTCCCGTTAACCGGGCGGAGACGCCCCTCACATGTGGAATAAACAGCTGGTTGGTTCAGAGTGAATGAATGGACCGACTGTTTGCTTTGGGCCTTTTATAATGGAGAATGGATATATGGAGGGTGTTAAAAGAGTGTTTATGTGTTTGTGTACATTTACTCTCTCTATAAAGTTGTGTACAGTGGTGGAAGAAGTATTCAGGTCCTTTACTTCAGTAAAAGTTTTTTTGTTTTTTTACTTAAGTGTGATAATTCCTAACAGATTTTTCCTTATTTTCTTTTATTTTGGAAAAACGCCAATTTTTTAAATCTTTTTTTTCATGTTCTCAAGTGTGTGTGTCTGTGTGTGTCTGTGTGTGTCTGTGTGTGTGTGTGTGTGTGTCTGTCTGTGTGTGTGTGTGTGTGTGTGTGTGTGTGTGTGTGTGTGTGTCTGTGTGTGTGGTGTTTGTGTGTCTGTGACTGTGTGTGTATATGTGTGTGTGTGTGTGTGTGTGTGTGTGTGTGTCTGTGATTGTGTGTGTCTGTATGTGTCTATGTGTGCGTCTATCGCTGTGTGTGTGTGTGTGTGTCTGTGTGTATGTGTGTGACTGTGTGTGTGTCTGTGTATTTTCATGTGTGTATGTCTGTATGTGTGTGTGTCTGTGTGTGTCTCTGTTTGTGTGTGTGTCTCTGTATGTGTGTGTGTGTGTGTGTGTGTGTGTGACTGTCTGTGACTGTGTGTGTGTGTGTGTGTGTGACTGTCTGTGACTGTGTGTGTGTGTGTGTGTGTGTGTGTGTGACTGTGTGTGTGTGTGTGTGTGTGTGTGTGTGTGTCTGTGTATTGTTATGTGTGTGTCTGTGTATTGTTATGTGTGTGTCTGTGTATGTGTGTCTGTGTGTGTGTGTGTGTGTGTGTGTGTGTGTGTGTGTGTGTGTGTGTCTGTGTATTTTTATGTGTGTGTCTCTGTATGTATGTCTGTCTGTGTGTGTGTGTGTGTGTGTGTGTGTGTGTAACTGTGCGTCTGTGCGTCTGTGTGTATGTGTGTCTGTGTGTGTGTGTGTGTGTGTGTGTGTGTGTGTGTCTCTGTATGTGTGTGTGTGTCTGTGTATTTTTATGTGTGTGTCTCTGTATGTATGTCTGTCTGTGTGTCTGGCTGTGTGTGTGTGTGTGTGTGTGTGTGTGTGTGTGTGTAACTGTGCGTCTGTGTGTATGTGTGTCTGTGTGTGTGTGTGTGTGTGTGTGTGTCTGTGTGTTTGCGTGTCTGTGTGTGTATGTATGTCTGTCTGTGTGTGTGTGTGTGTGTGTGTGTGTGTGTTTCTATGTGTGCGTCTATCGCTGTGTCTGTGTGTGTCTGTGTGTATGTGTGTGACTGTGTGTGTGTCTGTGTATTTTCATGTGTGTATGTCTGTATGTGTGTGTGTGTGTGTGTGTGTGTGTGTGTGTGTGTGTGTTTGTTATGTATGTATGTATGTGTGTGTGTCTGTGTCTCTCTGTATGTATGTGTGTGTATGTATGTATGTGTGTGTGACTGTCTGTGACTGTCTGTGTGTGCGTGTGTGTGTGTGTGTGTGTGTGTGTGTGTCTGACTGTATGTATGTATGTGTGTTTGTTATGTGTGTGTGTGTGTGTGTGTGTGTGTGTGTGTGTGTGTGTGTGTGTGTGTGTGTGTTCTCCAGCTCCGAGACATTCCTGCTGTTAAAACACACATTCCTCCACATACACATGTTCTGGATATTTTTAGCTCCACAGCTGACGTCAGTTTGGCCGATTCTTAAAAACCTCTGCTTCCTGTACGGGAATCCTCAGCATGGGCAGGGCACACACACACACACACACACACACACACACACACACACACACACACACACACACACACACAAACCTTTCCCCTCACTCTTAACAACATTTGCACTTCATTAAGTTCTTTTCCTTTTTCATTTTGTTTTTTTAATATTCAGTTTTCCCCGTTTTTTGCACAGAAGCAAAAAATCTATACAAAAATCCTTTTATAAACATTTGACAAAGAAACTAATTAATCCTCCTCAGTGGTAGAAATGTTGATACTAAAGTTAACCCCTGAACGCCAACAACTTGCTGGGGTTGAAAAGTATGTTTTCTTTCATTAAACGCTAAAAATACACACCTTAACCTAGAGAGGAACTATAAAAACGGGCATTATTGTCAGAATTTGAACTTTCCGACAGTCCTTAAATGGATCATAGGTTACGAAAGTAACAAAACGTAACAAAAAGTAACAAAATGTGTTTGTGTCCGTGTGTGTGTTCGCTTGTGTGTGTATATGTCTGTGTGTGACTGTGTCTGTATGTATGTTTGTGTGTGTGTGTGTGTGTGTGTGTGTGTGTGTGTGACTGTGTCTGTATGTATGTTTGTGTGTGTGTGTGTGTCCGTTTGTGTGTGTGTGTATTTGTGTGTGTGCGTCTCTGACTGTGTGTGTCTGTTTGTGTTTTTTTTACCAAAGTGTGGTCATTCTTAACAGATTTTTCCTGATTTTCTCTTTTATTTCTGGCAAAACTGCAATTTTTGAACATTTTTCTCCATGTTCTCGTGTGTGTGTGTGTGTGTGTGTTTGTGTGTCTGTCTGTGTGTGTGTGTGTGTGACTGTGTCTGTGTGTGTGTGTGTGTGTGTGTGTGTGTGTGTGTTTCTGTTTTTTTTTTTTTACCAAAGTGTGTTTATTCTTAACAGATTTTTCCTGATTTTCTCTTTTATTTTTGGCAAAACTGCAATTTTTGAACATTCTTCTCCATGTTCTCGTGTGTGCGCGCGCGTCTGTGACTGTGTGTGTGTGTGTGTGACTGTGTGTGTGTGTGTGTGACACTGTGTTTGTGTGTGTACTATAGCTGACAGCCTCTCCGTCTGTCTGTGTGTGTGTCTGTCTGTCAGGAGGAGTTGTCAGCTCTGAGGCGTGTTGGTGTGGTTCTGACTCACTCTTCCCTACATGGTGAAAACATTAAAGTCTGATGAAAGCTGCAGTAATAACTGTTGGACCCAGAGTGGAAGTGGAGGAAGATAAACAGCAGCGAGGGGGGAACGTAAACACACACACACAGAATGAAACTGGCTTCTCTTCCTCTTTTACTATTTTTTTAAATTCCTGGTTTTTAATTCCTTTTGTTCAGCGTGTTCCCTCCACACACACCCAGAGACCACAGATTCCTCTCTGCCTGCTCGTTGTGCTTCAGGTTTTTTTTTTTTTTTTTCAACCTTTTAGGTCCATTAAATGTGTCAAAACTTTAAAAATGCACAAGTCAGAATCAGAAATACTTTATTGATCCCCTGAGTGGAAATTACATAGTTACGGTTGCTGCTGTATAATAAATAGTAATAGAAATATGTAAGTCTGTGAATAAAATTAAGATTAAAACAAGTGTGCTAAACTAAATATACAACAACAATACAAAATACAAAGCAACAGGTATTAAATAGTGATATAATAGAGATATGTACAAAGAAATAAAATAGAAATATGGAAATAAAGGCAGAAATTTAATTTGGTTTTCTTTTGATCCATCAAAGAGGAAGTTTTTAATGAAGATATGTTATAATGTTGCAGTTAACTTAAACAAACTAATATGCTCCAAGCATGGGAATGAACCCTTTGGAGTTTTAGGCTGTTTTGGCTGTTGTTGACTTTTCTTTCTGCCTGTTTATACAATTTAAAGACATGTTCACCATGCCATCTTGGTTTTATTTTTTTCAGCACGACTCCTGCACACAGTTCAACTTGCAAAACTAATATTTATCGCAACATTTCCGTGCAAGTGGAGATGTTCCAATACCATTTTTTACCGATTCCGATACTTGTGCTGTGGGTATCGGCCGATAAGTACCGATCCGATACCAGTATGTTATAAAAAAAACATCATGCTACACCTGCATGACTGTGATATGATTATCATTGTATGATATGCTATCGATCGCCGGCTAATGTTAGCATGCTATCGATTCCCTGCTAACGTTAGCACTCTATGATCGTTAAACGTGAAATTATAATCATCTTGAAATAACGTGATAATATCAAGCGTGTCCAGACGTGTGCATCACTTTTAAGTGTCCTCTGGAAACACAAGTTTTAGTTGGTCTCTCTCAATAACAACAAGTTGGTTTTGGTCATGCTAGCCTGCTAACGCTAGTATGCTATCGATCGCCGGCTAACGTTAGCATATCCCGATATGTGCATCACTTTTAAGTGTCCTCTGGAAACACTTCTGTTGTGTTGTGGTCTTTGCAGCGTTTTCTAAATGCTGCTCTTGTGTTGTCAAATTGATGAAGATGTTTTCTCAGTTTGCTTGTGTTTTGTGTATTTGCACGTGTTTTCTTCAGTTGCAGCGCTGTGAGCTCTCAGGGCCACCGTAGTATATAAAAAGTCGGTAACACTTTACAATAACCATCATTTATAAATGGTAAACAGATAGTTTATTAATGTTTAATCATCATTTATAAACCGTATATAGGCCATTTAGAATGGTAAATAGAAAATGTATTAATGTTGAACTATAATTTATTTTTTTAATAGATGGTATATTAATGTAAATTGATAGTTACTTTACCATAAACAAACAATTACATTATAATTATTAGTTTATTAATAGTTTTAGTTGCACTCATTATAACATTTTTAACACCATATTAAGTATGTAAATGATTTCAAAATGATTCTTATACCTTTAAGAAATTGTTTGAAAATATTTAAAGATTAAATATATATAGAATTTTGTAAATGGTTAATAATAATTGGTTTATAAACCATCTATAAACATCACTTAGGTTTTTATTGTAAAGTGTTACCAAAAAGTCAAAAACATCCAAAAACACCCAAAACTCAAAGCGTTAAACCTGCTTAATATCAATTCTTTAATTCTTTAAAAGTCTATCTATTGATTGATGCAGCCACTCCCTATATAAGACGGCCTCTAATAAACAGTTTACCTGATGAAAATATTAATGCATTAATATCTGTTTTGCAGGAGTTCTTTTGCAGTTTCTCCTCATACGTTTCATACACACACAACTCAAGAAATCACAGTCAGAAATCAAATGCATGTTTAGAAAGCAGCCTGAAAACTTCTTTAACCTCGGTTTAAAAGCCCATACACTCAAAAAAATAACTCATTGGATGAACTCAATTAAATTGTGGGCAGAATTTCCATCCAACAAATATATGTAGCCCAAACTCAAAACAAGTGCATCGATGCAATATAATGTATTTGAGTTAATGTAGCTCACTTTTTTACATTTGGTCGACCTCAAATTAAAAACATGTATGTATTGTATTTAAATTGAGTTACCTCAACTCATTCATGTCAAGGAGAGCTAAAATAAAGAAATTGTGTTCGTTCAACCTAAAAACATAGAATTGGAAAACTGAAAGTCATTCTTTTTGGGTTGAAGGGAAGGACAGGGGAGTAAATTAATACATTTTAGGTTACACTTCTTAAACTACTTTTGATTTAATTGATATATTTTCATTAGACAAACAATACATTAATGTGTCACATCTAAGAAGGGCTTGAATCATTTTTTTGAGTGTAGAGCTGGAGAACGGTTACCTCATAGGGCACGTTACGGAAAATGTCCTAATGGCAGCTGGCAGCATTAAGTCATTCTCACTTTGAGCTCTAAACTCTCCAGTTTACAGCAGAAAGCTGCTGGTGGACGTGAACAGGCTGGGCCGTGTCTATTTCCTGGTGATGGAGATGTTAAGGGGCTCAGACTTGAACCTTTTTGTTCAGCTTTAATGTAACAGCTGTCTCTTCTTCTTCTTCTTCTTCTTCTTCTTCTTCTTCTTCTTCTTCTTCTTCTTCTTCTTCTTCTTCTTCTTCTCCTTCTTCTCCTCAGGTCAGTATGATGGACAGATAGCAGGAGGAGGAAGAGGAAGAGAAAATGTCGTTCTTTGGCAGAGGCTTTGTGAGGAAGAAAGAGAAAGGTACGCCCCGAACACATGATTATAATCTGCTGCTTCACTAAAGTCTTTACTGAAATCATTTCTGTTAGTTTCACACATTTTTAAATGATCAAAATTAACAACTTTCAAGAGAGAAAATTTTAATGTAAAAACTCACACAAACTTATGTATTCAATAGTTCAATATGTATAACATGTGGAGACCCTTTTCCCCCCCCCCAATATTATATTGTGTATATAAATTCCAATTTATTCTCATTTTTAAAAATAATTTATCAGAGAAATTCAATTTGTGGGGTGTTTTTATGATCTATGTCATTATTACTGTGTTATTCTGCACAAATAGATCATTTTGAGTTGTTTACACTTCTAGCCATGATTGTGTTGATTCCATAGAGCTGCAGGACTTATAGATTTTATATACATTTTCTATATTGCAATGAAATACAAGGCCACAGTGAGTAAAATGTAAGAGCAACTATAACATTTACATGCATTTCTTAAATAATTTTAACCCTTTAGTGCTCTTTTAGAAATGTAAATCCACGTTTTAAATGATAAAAACACATTATTAGATTATTAGGGATTATTAGACCCTTGGATACATCAATAATTAACAACAACATTGATTTAAATACTTTATTAATTTTTGAGCAGTATGAGTTTATAAAAAAAAATCCATCTTTTATCCTTGGTGCAAAAAATGTTCAGTTCTTAAAAAGTGCTATAAAAATATTATATATGAATCTTTTTTTTCACTTTCAATGCATTAATTATTTTGACCAACTTCAGTCCTGATCATAACTTTGACATTTACATGCATTTCTTAAATAATTTTAACCCTTTAATGCCCTTTTAGAAATAAATCCACGTTTTAAATGATAAAAACCCCAAATATGAACATTTTTCCATATACTAAGTGCAAACTGGATATTATTAGACCCTTGGATACATCAATAATTAACAACAACATTGATTTAAATGCATCTTTAACAGTAACATTTAATTTATACATAGAAAACTGAAGCCCTCATATCATGTCACTACACTCTGTGAATTCATGCAAATTTATCATAATATTTCCTTTCTGTCTTTTTAAAATCAGAGCTGGAGAGGAAGATCCGCGCCAACGACCGCGACTACAACTTCTCCTTCAGATATGCAGTAAGTACTATACTATTACTATATTAAGATCTGTGTGTTGTTGGGGACTCCTGGTGTTTTCAGGCCTGTCCTGTCCTCTCCCCTCGGCTCTGTGTAAACAGATTTTCAGTGAATATTTGTCTCGTGATTAGTTCATCTCAGCAGAATCAATCATGTCTTCTCAGTGTCTCTGAGGAGCAGAATTGAATGTTTTTAACAGGATCTAGTTATTAAAATGGTTTATTTTTGTAGAATAAAGTGACAGAAATATCACAAAATGTAAGGCTCACATTCGTTACTTTTTCTAACAGCAAGTTTCCGAACCTATAATGCGTTCAAAGACTGTCAGAAAAGTTCGATTTTAGATGATAATTCTTGTTTCAACAGTTTTTTTCTGCGATAAACAGTGTATTTTGGGCGATTTACTAAAGAAAAGGTGGATTAATTAGTTTCTTTGTCAGATATTTAAAGGGATTTTTTTGTGTAGATTTTTTGCTTCTGTGCAAAAAAAAGGGGAAAGCTGAATATTAAAAAATCTAAAAGAAAAAGGAACTGAAGTGCAAATCTTAATCTAGTTATTCCAAATGGTTGATTTTGTGACATTATAAATATAAAATTAAGTAAAATTTTAAAAAGTTTTGTTTTGGTGACTATTTCTAATAACCTATGATGTGTTCAAGGACTGTTGGAAAGTTCAAATCCTGACAATAATTCCTGTTTTTACAGTATTTTTGGTGATCTTGTAAAAAATACATAAGTTTGGCTTTAACATGGTGAAACAGGAGTTTTGAATTTGTAAAGGGCTCCTAACTTTTCATTTTTATCTCTCAAAAGTTGTTTATTTTGATATTAAAAATCTGTGAAAATCTGTGAAAAAAAACTGAAAGTCTTTAGTAAATCTAGTAGTTTTACTGGAGTCACGGTGCAGTTTAAGGTAGTAATGTGCTCTGTTTCATATCAGTCTTTTGGTGGATTTGGAGGATAAATGGTTCCTCTTTAAGGATATTTGGGCTGATCTGCTCTCTGCTAAACATCTGACTGACTTTAGAGTAAACAGCATCCAGCAGAGAGTTCCTGACCCCTGAAGGTATGTGGTTCTAGGGAGAACAGCAGCAGCTCGTTCCTCTCCACGAGTCAAACAGAAAACGTGTCTAGAGTGAGTTTCTATTGTCCCTGAAGCAGAGTGACTCCAGATTAGAGGAGGGGCCGTCCAGCGGATGGGGCCACGCTCCTTATAGACAAAACAGCTTCAAACCAGCAAACAGTCAGAGGAAATATTTACTAGAGAAACTCTTCTGCTGCTGCAGGGCGTGTCCAGCTGCTGAGAGTCTGTGTTATCTGGACTAATCTGGACCTCAGCCAAAGAGACAAAGAGTCCACTTTATTCTCAGTAAACTCTTTATCCTCATTCTGTTCTGTGTCTCTGCAGTCATGGACATAATGTGTTACTGAAATATGACGTTTTAAAGAAAAGTAAAGGCACGGATATCTTTCTGCCTTTACTCAAACATGCATTTTCTTTTTTTAAATCTATTTTAAATACCAGTTAGCTGTGTAGAACCCCCCTTAAAAGTGTAAATAAATTATATCAGGAAACAAAGAAAATAAAGGAAGCTGGATGTTTAATATGACAAATTTATAATGAAAATAATAATAAATTTTGTTATTAAATTTAAAAAAAATGTTTTTAAATTCCAAAACACTTTTTGTTATACAATACAATTTTTTAAATAATCAGTAAATGAGGAAAAATTAATTAAATGTATTTTATTTTGAAAGGGAGAGTGGGGGGGGGGGGGGAGAGAAAATTGTAAATAAATAATAATCATATCAGGAAATCAAGAAAAAATCAAGGATGCTGGATGTTTAATAAGACAAATTTATAAGGAAAATAATAATAATATTTATGATTATATAAAAAAAGTTTTCTTTTACAAGTAAAAAAAATATTAGTAAATGAAGAAAAAATATAGTTAATGTATTAAATTAGGGGATAAAGAAAAAAATAAAATAAATGGATAGATGGATATTAAAATCACACTTTTCAACACAGACGTCCCTTCATTATACAATAAAAATACCAAATCCATAAATGAGGGAAAAATAATTAAATGTATTAAATTAAATAGATTCAGGAGTCCGACTCCTTTTTTGTTTAGCACATTGAAAAATTCACATAAAATGAATAAGATTAAAATTTAAATATAAATACAGACTAATATATATATATATATATATATATATATATATATATATATATGTATATATATATATATGTATGAGGCATTAAGAATATGAAGCTGAAAAACCTACAATGAAAAATAACAGACAATAAGTGTGTTTTTTCCAACTTTTAATGTTCCATTTTTCTTATTTATCATTTATTTTTAGTTAAAATCATCTTCCTCTAAAACTCGTGCCAAAACATAGTGTAAGCACACGTTGAAACATTTCCAGCCAGAGATAATCTCTGTGTGTGTGGGTGTTGTTGTTGTTGTTGGTAAAGAGATCCGGAGATAAACTGACTCTCTGTCCTGATAAGATCCACCTGTTATAGAGCTCTCCCTCCCACACCATTACAGACTCACACAGTCAAACATCTGCAGAGAACTCCCACAGAGACCTGAGGAGGCTTTCATTACACATTAACACGCCTCAAACCAGACATTTCTAACATGTTTCACTGCAATATATTCAATCTAGAAGTCCTGCAGCTCTCTGGAATCAGCACAGTTATGGCTAGAACTGAAGTTATTATAGTTAACGAAAAAACTAGAACTAAAAAATAATTTTTGTTAACTGAAAAAAAAATAAAAATGAACTGAAACTGTATTTTGTGGTTGCAAAACTAACTAAAACGAACTAAAATTATAGTGAAAATGTCCTTCGTTCTTTTTTGGTCATATTGTGGTCATTTTGTGCCTTTTTTGGTCATTTTGTGTCTTTTGTTGGTCATTTTGTGTCTTTTTTGGTCATTTGTGTCTTTTTTTTGGTCATTTTGTGTCTTTTTTTGGTCATATTGTGCTCAGTTTGTGCCTTTTTTTGGTCATTTTGTGTCTTTTGTTGGTCATTTTGTGTCTTTTTTGGTCATTTGTGTCTCTTTTTTGGTCATTTGTGTCTTTTTTTTGGTCATTTTGTGTCTTTTTTGGTCATTTGTGTCTTTTTTTGGTCATTTTGTGTCTTTTTTGGTCATTTGTGTCCTTTTTTTGGTCATTTTGTGTCTTTTTTTGGTCATTTTGTGTCTTTTTTTTGGGTGATCTGAACTGTGCGTGTGAGATTCTGTTCAGTAAGCGTGTTTAAAATTATAGTGAAAATGTCCTTCGTTTTCGTCTTTGTCAACTTTTTTCATACATAAACCTTTTTGGTTGATATGAAATCTATTTCATCTATGTGGTTTTATGACTTAATAAACTTATTGGGGCTGAGATGGATCAGACAAAGGAAATAAAGGAAACATTTATTGTGACTTTTTTTTAATCTGGCACCCAACAAATAGCCCATTACAAAACAACTAAAACTAATAACAACTAAAACTAAAACCAAACATTTTCCCAAAAAAATAAAAACTAATTAAAACTAGCAAACTCACTCTAAAAACTCATTAAAACAAACTGAATTTGAAAACAAAGAATCACAACGAAATTAAAACTAAAACTACTGAAAAAAAACCATTATAATTTTGACAATACTAGACAATAAAGACACAAATCTAGAGGAAAACAAACTGATTGAAAAAACATTTTCATTAACTGAAATAAAAATAAAAACGAGAGTTTAAAAAAAAACTAAAACTAACTGAAACTCTATTTTGTGGTTAGAAAACTAACTTAAACTAACTAAATTATAGTGAAAATGTCCTTCGTTTTCGTCTTATTTTACTAACTTTTTTCATCCGTAAACCTTTTTGGTTGATATGAAATCTATTTCATCTATCTGGTTTTATGACTTAATATAATAAAGACAGCTCAGATGTTTCTGTGGCTTCCCTAAAATCTGAGAGGCCATGTTCACTATTTTCTGCAATTTGTTTCTCCCTTTAATATTCAGGTTTCCATACCACATGATCATATTAAATGATAAAATACTTTCACCACACTGTAAAAAGTGTTTGTAGAAATTACAGTAAAAAGCTGTCAAATTGCATGAGAAATACGGCCTAAAATAAAAAATTGCATATCACCATAATAGACACTTTTAATTACTGTAAAATCACAGAATAGAACAAAACTTTTGAAAAACACACAGTTTTACTATAAAAATATTTTTAAAAAATCATGTAAAATGAATGGAGAAATACCACATTGTCTCAAGGACACAATCACCTTTAAATTAAGGGACTACTTAATTAGTCTAAATTACAGTTTTTGCTGATATTTACATTTAAATTTACAGTAGAAAACCCACTCACTGTAATTTTTACGGTGTAATTCTGGCAACCACAGCTGCCGGTATTTTACCGTAAATTAAACAGATTATTTTTTACAGTGCAGGCTCTTATACACTGTTTCTAAAATACTTTGACTCACTCCAAAACTGTTAAGCTTGCGTAGGAAGTGGAGGCGTTGTGAGCATTTTTTAAAAACATGATCCATATTGATTTAAAATGTAAGACAACTGTCGATGTATGCGCCCAAATATTTAAAATCATCGACCATTTCAACCATTTGTCCATCTATATTTACTGGCCTCATAATATTTTGTTATTCTGTAGGATTAGCTCCTTGGTCTTAACAACATTTATTCCAAGGAGCTGGCTAAACACCATTTTTTTTAGCTCAGTACATGATTTAAATACAGGTTCTCTGTTTCGATTTCACCTCCTGCAGCAGAGCAACCAGCGCCATGTCATTTGCATATTTAAATAAATGAAACATGCTTAATCAATACTGAAACCGTTCGTGTAAACAGAGAACAGAGAGGGTGCAAGAATAGAGCCCTGTGGTGCTCCTGAATGCCACCTGGCATCACATTCTGACCTTTGAATATTCAAACTACAATAATCTAATGCAAACATTAGTTCCAGTCATGATTCGTGCTTCTGTCTTATCTCTCTGGTTGCATCGAGCCTCATTTCCATAATGAAGGTAAACAGTCTGTCTGTTTTTACTGGACGGTTTACGTCCCGAACAACCGAGTTATCAGAAGATGTTTTATGGTAGGATGAAGCTTTGCTATAATAATAATAAAACAAAAACAAATAAAGACTTAACTTTGAGTGATAATGTCCCAGAGAGTGGTCTACATGTTCTCAGATCTACCTCATGATTAAGAGTTTTAGTTTCCTGTTTTTGATGGTTCAGTTTCTCACAGAAAAAAACATATTCAGCACGTAAACCACAAACACAAGGAACCAGAAGCCAGTCTGAGCTTCCTCCAAGATTAAATTTCTCACTGAAACATACATCTTGAAAAAGGGTCCTTATGTATAAAGGATGGGGATATTTAATCTTCAAGTTTACTGTCACCTATAATATTCGCTGATGACACAAATCTCTTTGTCACTGACAAGAACTTTGATTCCCTTATTGCTAAAGCAAATGCTGGACTCATTAATTTTTCTTATTGGTTTAAGTTAAATAAGTTGTCAATTAATGTCAAGAAATTTAACTTTATTATTATTATTATTAGAAATAATAATTGCCCATGTATGCATGTTTTTATACATGGATACATACAGACCTGGGCATTAGGCGGCCCGGGGGCCACATCCGGCCCGCCTGAGGTTACCCGGAAATTAGAAATCAACACAACTGCAGTGCTTTTATTTTGAAGGCGATTTACATATGTGCTTGCATGCATCTGCATTACACAAAAAAACACCTTGTACCTTGTCTTTTTGCTGCATAACATACATGCTCTATTGTTTTTTGTGGTTTGAATGCATGTTGTGTTAACTGCTATATTTGAGTTACTCCACATAGGGCTGGGCGATATATCAATATTAAACATATATCTATATACACTACTGGTCAAAAGTTTTAGAACACACCAACTTTTCCAGAATTTAATTGAAAATGATACAGTTTAATGTCTCAGTGTACTCTGAATTAATGCACATTTGCAACATTTAAAATTCTTCATTGAGCATGATAGTGTTTTGAAAGTAAAAAAAAGATTCACATTTTATGTTGGACTAAAGGACTAAAAAAAGACACAAAATGACCAAAAAAAGACACAAAATGACAAAAAAAGACACCAAAAGACACAAAATGACCAAAAAAAGACACAAAATGACAAAAAAGACACCAAAAGACACAAAATGACTAAAAAAAGACACCAAAAGACACAAAATGACTAAAAAAAGACACAAAATGACAAAAAAAAAAGACACCAAAAGACACAAAATGACAAAAAAAGACACCAAAAGACACAAAATGACTAAAAAAAGACACAAAATGACCAAAAAAAGACACAAAATGACTTACAAAGACATGAAAAGAATTCAAAAATGGACAAAATAGCCCAAGACTCCATAGAGTTAAGTTGTTAACCCATTTCTTGTTCCCTGAAAAAGGCCTACTTGTATAATTCTGAAATGTACATTATTTTCCAGTTTTGGTTCAGCTTACCTTTTTTTATTTACCTCTGGCAGTTCACCACTTACCTTTGGACCCTTTCAAGCTGTTCATTTGACTTGAACTGCTTGAATTTCAATAAAAAACTGGAAAAATTGAGGTGTTCTAAAACTTTTGACCAGTAGTGTATTTTTAAATGTGATATGGAATTTGACCATATCGCATATATCGATATCATTCAATTTTTTTTTCTTTCTTTATATATAAATGCTGCTCTTACTAGGGTTTGTCATATTTAGTTCTTTTGTAATGTCCGTTATTCTTTTCTCATTTAAATATAAATATTTCTGGTCATATGATGCTCTAATATGTTTCTACAGACTAGTCCATAAAGCATTTTTAGGCATTTTAGATTTGACCATTTTTGACAAAAATAGACCTACTATAATATTACTTTTTTTTTCTGAGGGAATCATTTTTGTACATCCCATAATGTGGTAATTTGTTGCTATTTTTTGTGCTAAAATGTGGTAACAAGTTGATCTCCTAACCTCCAGGCCACAGACCACCCATATATAATAGTGTTTTTCTGCTACTTTCAGACAAATTATACCACCATTGGCCTATTCTATTTCATAGGCTATTTTTATTTCAGATATTTTTTTATTTAAATGTTCACTTCATGGAGCTCTCTTTCATATTTGGCTTTGACTTTGACTGAACATTTGCTCTCACTTTGTGATAAAAATATCAGGATATATATCGTATATTGATACGATATCGAATGATAATCAGCCTAAATGTTTTGGTCCACATCGCCCAGCCCTAACACACATTAACAGTCTTATCATAACATGTATTCTTACCAGTAGCAGCTCAAAACCAGTTGATTTACTGCTTTTTATAAAGAGATGAAATTAATGTTGAGCAGAATTAAGTTCAGGGTTTTGGTTTGGCCCTCCACAACCTTCTCAGTATCTCATGTGGAAAATAAACTGCCCATCTCTGTTATAGATGCTGGAGTTGGACGGTTTCTTCCAAACGCCCGTCCCTTCTAGCTTTATTCAATCCAAATGAGCCTGATTCAACATTTCCAACCTGAATCCTGTTCTAAAGCTTCTCCCTCTCTCCACTTCTCCTCCAGACGAACGCCATCAAGACCTCCAAGTACAACCCCTTCACCTTCCTCCCTCTCAACCTGTTCGAACAGTTCCAGAGGATCGCCAACGCCTACTTCATGTTCCTGCTGGTGCTGCAGGTCAGGAAATAAGAATAAGGACTTTATTTCTGTGCAACCTGTCATACATAAAACAAAGCTCAAAGTGCATCACGGTTACTCATTAAAAATAATTCACTTAAATATATATATATATATATATTAATAAATATATACAAACAAGATTTAAAAAAAGCATATATTCAAAGTAAAAATAAAATATATAACATAAACAAAAAGTAAAACTGAACGGCTGAAAAATAAAAGTAGTAAAAATGACAGTAGAAAAATATTTTTAAAAACAAACTACATTAGCTGAATGTTTGCCTAAATAAGTGAGTGTTCAACTGATTAAAAAAAATAAAATATATATATATATTAAAGGCACACAAATTTTATGTAAAACACTTGAAAGGTTTAAAAAAAAAATAATTTAAAAATGCAATTTGTTTTCTCAGGTTGGTTGAAGACATGTTGAATGTTTAACACATTTTCCAAGAAAGATTCAGATATAATGTTATAATTTTCTTCTAAACTTGTAATATTTCTGTCAGAATCACTTCATTCAACATGTCTCATTTAAAATGTCGGCAAAAAATAAAGTGTTTGGAATAACTAGATCCTGTTAAAAACATTAAATTATGTTCCTCAGTTTTCTTTAATTAAATGCTAAAAATATACAGTTTAACCTGGATAGAAACTGTAAAAACAGACATTATTGTCAGAATTAGAGCTATTCTGACAGTCCTTGAACGCATCATAGGACACGAAAGTTTCCTTTTGAAAAAGTAACCAAAACAAAGCTTAAAATCTTGTTTTAAGAGTCAATTTCTTATTTTTTTAGTGTTCAACGTGCTTATTTCTAGATTCAATAATCTTATTTTAAGAAATCTTGTCAAGGTAAATTATCTGTCCATGCAGCAAGATCATTTCCCTCAGATTTACTGTTTGATCTGGTTTTTAGACTAAACACCTTTTTCTGCAGACAGACTCAGAGATATTCTTCTATCATATTATACTTTTCTATAAACATATGAAGCTGTTAAAGGGAGGAGACGGACTGGGGTGTGATAAATACTGTCACACATCAGCAGGCGGTCTGACACTGTTCCTGCTGTACAGAAGCTGTGTTAACCAAACAGGAAGTGGATGAATCAAGTGCAGTGAGATTAAGGAAGTTTAATGTCCAGGACAGGAAGTTGCCTCATCGTGTACAAACCAGTCATGTTGCAGCACAGAGGTGGTCTGCTGCAGAGACTCAGGGAGGAAGTGGAGCACAGCAGCAGCTTTACAGGAATCAGAGTCAACAGTTTCATGTTCAGGGGATAAGTTCATGTCCCTGTGGATCATTTAGCATCAGCATCTTTCAGGGTTGGAAACTTATTACGTCTTTATTTTGCATTTTATAAAACAGTGGGAAAAAACTTTACAATGTTCTTGGATTCACATATTAAAAAAAGCTCAATGTTCTTCACAAGGGTGTTTTTTATTGATCATTAATCATGAATAAAACAGTTAAAAGTAAGTAAAGACAAATGAAACTGGTTCACCACCCACGAAAACAACCAAAGCTTAACACAGGAGAAAATTCTACATTGTGGACGGATAAACTGCATTAAATTTATAGGCAACAGGACAAAGAGGTGCTAGAAAAATCCAGGGAATTGACATTTTCATTTTATTTATTAAATTAAAATGAAAAATATCTTAATCTTAAAGCTGCCAGAATTCATCCAGGGAATTGAGGGGGAAAAAAATAAATTTAAATAAAAAATGAATTAATTGAATTCAAATCTAAAAATATCTTTACCTTGAAGGTGCCAGAAAAAACAGTGAATTGAGGGGAAAAAAATGATTTAAACAAAATTAAATTAAATTAAATTAAATTAAATTATAATAATAACAATAAAACAAATAATAATAATAATTATTATTATTATTTAATTGCACTTTATATATTTGCATTCTGTCCCATTTTTTACTGCACTACTACTTTGTTTTTGTTTTTTAATTTATTAAATTAAAATGAAAAATATCTTAATCTTAAAGCTGCCAGAAAATAAATCCAGGGAATTGAGGGGGAAAAAAATTAAATTAAAATAAAAAATGAATTAATTAAATTAAAAAAAACAAAAAAACCTTTACCTTGAAGGTGCCAGAAAAAACAGTGAATTGAGGGGAAAAAAAATAAATGTAAACTAAATAAAATAAAATAAAATAAAATTAAATTAAATTAAATTAAATTAAATTAAATTAAATTAAATTAAATTAAATTAAATTAAATTAAATTAAATTAAATTAAATTAAATTAAATAATAACAATAAAACAAATAATAATAATAATAATTATTATTATTATTTAATTGCACTTTATATATTTGCATTCTGTCCCATTTTTTACTGCACTACTACTTTGTTTTTGTTTTTGTTTTCGGTTTAACCAGCTTTTATATATGCAACAATAAGCTGAAGTGAACTAAAGAGTTTTGTTGTGTGTTCTCCAGGTGATTCCTCAGATCTCCTCTCTCTCCTGGTTCACCACTGTTGTGCCTTTGGTCCTCGTGTTGGCGGTCACCGCTGCCAAGGACGCCACCGACGATATCGTAAGTAATGTTGGACTAAAGGACTAAAAAAGACACAAAAAGACACAAAATTACAAAAAAAAAAAAGACACAGAATGGCCAAAAAAAGACACAAAATGACCAAAAAAGACACAAGATTACTAAAAAGGACACAAAATGACCAAAAAAAATACACAAAATGACAAAAAAATTCAATCCACTTTATTTATATAGCACAATTTTAGCAAAAACAAGGTTTCCAAAGTGCTGCACAAACAATAAATTTATAACACAATACAAAGAATAAAAAAAAAAAATCATAAAATCAACACTCTATGTGGTGTTAAAAGCCAATGAGAAGAGGTGGCATATCACCAAAACTACAACATATACTGGTTCAGCTCGTTTACATTCAGACTGTGTGTTATTTCATGTTATCTCATCTCTGATAATAACCGTTTACTCTCTGCTGATGTTATTGAAACCTTTTTTCCCACAGTCAGTCAGTCTCTTAACATGTTTACTCTCATACCAGCCTTTATCAGCCGGCTGTGTGATTACGTTTTAATGCAACTTCAGACTCACGTCCATTAATACAAGAAAACAGTTTCAGAATCAGAATCAACGCCCTGCAGCAGACACTGTTTCCCAGTCAGATTTGTGAAAAATGTTGTAATACACAGTCTATGGTTGTAACGCAGTTATGACAGTAGCTTATGTCACATGGGAGTCGGGTTTGATTAAGAAATACCAAGAAATACAAGTTCCTGGTTTTACAGCTGACCTTTACAGATAATTATCAGGAAGTTGTTGTTTTTTTAATGTTTTTTTTAATTAACGGACAAACTGTTTTTCTTTTCTTTCATCGCTTCACAGGAAGTGAAGCCAAACTAAATGTACTAAATGAACCTCAGAAACAATGGAGGGAAAATTACTGTTGGTTTCAGACATCAAGGTCAACGAAACAAGTGTGTGTGTGTGTGTGTGTGTGTGTGTGTGGGCACAGGAGTGTGTGTGTGTGTGTGTTTATGTGAGTGTTTGTGTGTGTGTGTGTCTGACTGTGTGTTTCTGTGCGTGTGTGTGTCTGTGTGTGTGTGTGTGTGTCTGACTGTGTGTGACTGTGTTTCTGTGTGTGTGTGTGTGTGTGTGTGTGTGTGTGTGTGTGTGTGTGTCTAAGTGTGTGTAGGTGTGTGAGTGTGTGTGTTTCTGTGTGTTTCTGTTTGTGTGTGAGTGTATGTGACTGTGTGTGTGTCAGTGTGTGTCTGTGTGTGTCTCTGTTTGTGTCTGTGTGTGTTTGTATGTATGCATGTATGTGTGTGTGTGTGTGTTAGTGCGTATTTGTGTGTTAGTGTGTATGTGTGTGTGTGACTGTGTCTGTTAGTATGTGCGTCTCTGATTGTGTGTGTGTGTGTGTGTGTGTGTGTGTGTGTGTGTGTGTATGTGTCTCTATGTATGTGTGTGCGTGTGTGTGTTAGTGTGT
Organism: Centropristis striata; assembly: GCF_030273125.1. Lineage (NCBI taxonomy): Eukaryota > Metazoa > Chordata > Actinopteri > Perciformes > Serranidae > Centropristis > Centropristis striata. Next base: position 3,184,904 of record NC_081523.1, read on the forward strand.
GTGTGTGTGTGTGTGTGTGTGTGACTGTGTCTGTTAGTATGTGCGTCTCTGATTGAGTGTGTGTTAGTGTGTGCGTGCACATGTGCGTGCGTGCATGCGTTTGTGTGTGTGTGTATGAGGGGCATTTTATGCCAGCACACTATACTAAAACGCGTGTACAGCGCCTATGCGATGACATCAAACGTCTAACGTGCGCGTGTAAATTCCATTCACTTTCAATGGACAGACAGGCGTCACGTAGGCGTCACGCAGACGCTGTACACGCGTTGTTGCACATACGCCTACGTGACGGCTGCGTGACGGGTGAACTACGCCTCAAATACGTGACATGAAGACCCGCGTGACTGTTAAGTACAATTCTACATAGGCGTACAGACACGCGTATTGCGAGTACACCAGATAACATGGGTGACGGGTGAAAAGTGCCACTAGCGAACGTAGTGGACGCCTGTGTGTGTGTGTAACGCGTGTAAGCCTATAACAGTTCAGCTGTTACACAGAGTCTCAGCTTCATATGGTATTGTTTATAAGAAAGCACAACTTATAGATGAAGAGAAAGACTATCTCGTACTTACCAGATAAACTTAACATTTTTCCGGCCAAAACCGGAGGCTTAATTAGCCTGTTTTAGGAGTGAAAGTCAGCAAAATGCAGCTTAAACAAAATGTTTTACCTCATTAGTTAACTACGAATGTCTGTAAAACATAATGGGACTGTGCATAAGTGCCGAATTGGGTTAAACAGTGTAGATATAAGGTCCGATGGAATCATATTGTGAATGGACTGCTGTCCACATGGCTACTGAATATTCATTAGATAGGTCCGCATGGCTACTTAATATTCAGGGGTGACAGCGATTACGGCTTCTGCAGGCAGGTAAACCTACCTAATTACAGCTGGTGCGTAATGAACTGTGTGTCCGCGCGCGAAGCTGGGAACTGGCTGTGAGCGTTGCACTTTACTATTAGCCTACTATTTTTAAGTAGCTGAAATTATTTTAATTATCCCTTTCACCCTTGCTATCATTAAATATCAATTCGATATCATTCAAACCTAGAGAGAGAGAGAGAGAGAGAGAGAGAGAGAGAGAGATTTCGTTAACAAGAAAATAAAAACTGGCCTGAAAATAATAGAAATATCCTGACAGCTCTGTGGGGGCTTGGAGTTCATCTGTAAGTTGTGCTTTCTTATAAACAATACCATATGAAGCTGAGATCTGTGTAACAGTTCAGCTGTTACACAGAGTAACACACTGTTAACGTACACGCGTTACACACACACACAGGCGTCCACTACGTTCGCTCGTGGCACTTTTCACCCGTCACCCATGTCATCTGGTGTACTCGCAATACGCGTGTCTGTAAGCACGCCTATTAATCAGACTTTATGCTGGCACAGGCGACGCATTCTAGGCGTTTAAGTATAGTGTGCTGGCATAAAATACCCCTCATAATGTGTGTGTGTGTGTGTGTGTGTTTGTGTGTGTGTGTGTGTGTGTGTGTGTGTGTTAGTGTGTGTGTGTTAGTGTATGTATGTGTGTGTTAGTGTGTGTGTGTGTGTGTGTGTCACCCACTAACCGAATGCCAAACCACCAAGAGGAAGTTGTCTCGGTTAAACATTAGCTGAAGTAGAACAGAAGAGCTTTTGTTGGGTGGTGGTGGCGATGGTGACCGGTCCTCGCCACCGCCACCACTACCCATCTGTTCCTTTAGTGACATCACCAGGTTCAGGCTCGATTTAATCTCAGAAGGTAAACAGAAACACACTGACCATGTATGGTGGGTGACCTTGCAGAAAAAACTGTTCGCCACTGTTGATAAAGCTGCTGGGAAGAGACACTTTTCCTGCTGAACTGTGATATTGTGTTTGTATATCATAATAATAGTAATTATAATACATTTGTAAAGTGCTTTAACACTTTGATGCACAACATATTGACCCCCCTTCTAATGCACAACATGGGTCAAAAATGACCCATGACGAGAAAATAATATTGATGTAAAGTATTTTTAAAACTCGATATAGGAAAGCACTTGGTTTTATGAGTGTGTTTAAGTGAAACCAGAGTCAAATTTCTTTTTATTTAAGATATTTTTATTTATTTAAATGTGCACTTTATGAAGCTTTGATTTAAAAAAAAAAAAATGTACCCCTTTTTATACGGTATTTATGTTCACTTGAACGGTTTCAGTAAAACTACTGGTGACATGTCATATTTGACTTTGACTTTGACTGAACATTTGCTCTCACTTCGCAATAAAAATATCAGGATTTATATCATATATCGATATTCAGCCTAAATATATCAGGATATGACTTTTGGTCCATATCGCCCAGCCATACTCTTAGGGATGGGTACCTTTCACATTTGAACCGATACGGTACCGATACCCGGTACCTGGGAATCGGTACCGGTACTCAACGGTTCCAATTTTCGGTACTTTTGCGTTTGTTTATGTGGTAATAAATGTTAATTTGTTTAATAATAAAATCAAATTTTTTCAATTCAACATATTTATTTCTCAAAATATAAACTTTAAAAAATATATCAAAGTTGAGTCGGGCTGCTCTGTGCACATATCGAGGATGACGCAGGAGTCTGAGGGATTTATTTTCAGCGAGGCAGTTTGGAGTAAAGTGGCAGGTAATATTCCTGAGTTGAAGAGCGAGAGTATTAGCGGAGGACCAGAGATGCAGCAGCTAGCGGCTAGCGACCTAGAGCCGGCTGTTCGTCTCTGCGCCGGGGTGGAAGAGGGCAGCAGCTAGTGGCCGCGGTGAGCAGACAGGACCAGACGAGGAGGTAAATAAAAAAAGAAAAAATAGTGCGATCGTCAGCACGCTTGTTAATCAAAGACGTTAAATGAAACAGGTTGAAATTAATGATCAGTTTAAAGTTAACGCCGTTAAGGTACCGAAACATGGTACCATATGTGTGTGTGTGTGTCACCCACTAACCGAATGCCAAACCACCAAGAGGAAGTTGTCTCGGTTAAACATTAGCTGAAGTAGAACAGAAGAGCTTTTGTTGGGTAGTGGTGGCGATAGTGACCGGTCCTCGCCACCGCCACCGCTACCCATCTGTTCCTTTAGTGACATCACCAGGTTCAGGCTTGATTTAATCTAGGAAGGTAAACAGAAACACACTGACCATGTATGGTGGGTGACCTTGCAGAAAAAACTGTTCGCCACTGTTGGTAATGCTGCTGGGAAGAGACACTTTTCCTGCTGAACTGTGATATTGTGTTTGTATATCATAATAATAGTAATTATAATACATTTGTAAAGTGCTTTAACCCTTTGATGCACAACATATTGACCCCCCTTCTAATGCACAACATGGGTCAAAAATGACCCATGACGAGAAAATTATATTGAAGTAAAATATTTTTAAAACTCAATATAGGAAAGCACTTGGTTTTATGAGTGTGTTTAAGTGAAACCAGAGTCAAATTTCTTTTTATTTAAGGTATTTTTATTTATTTAAATGTGCACTTTATGGAGCTTTGATTTTTTTTTTTTTTAAAAAGGTACTCCTGATGTTATACAGTATTTATGTTCGCTTAAACGGTTTCAATAAAACGACTTGTGACATGTCATATTTGACTTTGACTGAACATTTGCTCTCACTTTACGATAAAAATATCGGGATATTTATCGTATATCGATATTCAGCCTAAATATATCGGGATATGACTTTTGGTCCATATCGCCCAGCCCTACTCTACACTCTGTTTTTTTTTTCTATTTGTAGAGGCACAATCAGGGCCTTGTAACTTTTTCCGTAAAGTTAGGTGTTCCTCATGGAGCCGTCTTGGATCCCCTTAAACTTTATTATAAAGAAGCCCTCAAAAAATCCTTAACGTCACATTATTTTCTTGTCTCTGCCCCATTAGTTCCCATGTTAAAATCAAACATACGTCACATATTTGCCCAGAAATCTGGACTACACCCTTTTGACTCCTAGACGGGAAGAAGTACGAGAGCTCCTTTTCTGGGCAAAGCTCAACTGACTCTTTGTAATATCTGACTTGTGCAATTGCAGTGATTTAAAGAAGTAAATGAACTATAACAAAGACATTAAGGTTGCTTCACATTCAGAAGTTGTGTTGGTGATTACAAAAAGGGAAACCACACGACTGTCTCAGTAGCCGCCTCTGTGTCTGTATCACAGAAGAAAAAAGTGATCAGAAACTCCAGAGAAATCCAAAAAGAGTCTCATGGTGGAGACTTATCAGTGGTCAGAGGGGAAGTTGAGGTTACAGGAAGGGTCAAAGGTCACATTCAGCTGAATTTCAGTAATGGGAGGAACTCGTTTGATACAGTAACTCCAACCTCTTATCTCCTCCCACACAGCTGCACCTCAGTAACCTTATTTAGTTACAACACAATGTGTTCGTAAGTCATTGACTAATTAGTTTCACAGGAATCTACGTCATAAATCATCAGTAACTTAGTGGTGAGAATAACTTTCTTGTGATCTTTGATGACTCATTGTTTCATTGTGTCTTCTTTTTTTTTTACAGAATCGCCACCGGAGCGACAATCAAGTCAACAACAGAAAAGTTCAAGTCCTTATAGAGAGAAAGTGAGTGTATTTGAATCATTGGAAACTCACTTGTGCTCATATATTCAGTTTTTACAGCTCTATACGCTGTTTTTTGAGTATTTGTAGATGCAAAATCATGCTCCTGTAACTTTTCCGTACAGGTAGGTGTTCCTCAGGGACCCGTCTTGGATCCCCTTTAGCTTTATTAAATATATAAAGAAGCCCTCAAAAGAATCCTTAAAGCATGGTTCTCAAACTCGCGGCCCGTGGGCCAATTGCGGCCCTCGTGACGATATTTTGTGACCCCCACCTTGATATATAATGGCACTTTACCGTGTTGTGTGTGGAAGGTCCCTTTAATTACTTTTTTGGGGAATTTTGTGTCTTTTTTTGTAATTTTGTGTCTTTTTTGGTAATTTTGTGTCTTTTTTTAATAATTTTGTGTCTTTTTTAATAATAATTTTGTGTCTTTTTTATAATAATTGTGTGTCTTTTTTGATAATTCTGTGTCTTTTTAGTTAATTTGTGTCTTTTTTAGAAATTTTGTCTTTTTTTGTAATTTTGTGTCTTTTTTGGTCATTTTGTGTCTTTTTTTGTGTCAATTTGTGTCTTTTTTTAAATAATTTTGTATTTTTTAGTAAAAAAAAGTAAGTAATTTAGGGGTTTTTGGTCATTTTGTGTCTTCTTTTGGTTTTTTTTTTTGTCTTTTTTGGTCATTTTGTGTCTTTTTTTGGTTATTTTTTGTCTTTTGTGGTCATTTTGTGTCTTTTTTGGTCATTTTGTGTCTTTTTTTGGGTCATTTTGATACTGCCTCCAGCGGCCCCCAGGTAATTTGAGTTTGAGACCCCTGCCTTAAAGTCATATTATTTTCTTGTTTCTGTTAGTGGAATAAAGCCCACCTGCCCCATCAGATCCCATCAGTAAAAATCAAACATGCCTCACATATTTGAAATAGCAGACTTTACTTCAACAGGATACAAAACAAGCACTTCCCACCATCCTGCAGCTGTTTCCTGCTGGCTGGACTAAAGACAGTCTGTGGCACACGAGGAATACACACATGGGTTGAAATACAGGAAAATATACACACTAAAAATGTACAAGAAAGGTCAAAAATATCCAGTGGGCTTGTCTATAAACAGAAGAGGTTAAAGTCATTCAAAGGTGAAAGCTGAGAGAGGTTGCAAATGCAAAAAGTTCACTATGTGGAGACCACTTTTGAGCAAGTTTTTATGTTAAAAAAAACATTTTATTCCATTTTTAAAGTCACTATAATGGTGTTATTCTGCACAAAATACATTTTTCAGTCTTAGTCATGATGGTGCAGGACTTACAGATTGCAGTGAAATATAAGGCCACAGTGAGTGTAAAATGTAAAATGTAAATTTTTTTTGCAAAAAACAGCAAGAAACAATTGAAATACAGTAGTTCTACTATAAATAATAATTACAGTAAGTTACTTGTTAATTGGTGCCAATAACTTACTGTAAAAATCACAGTAAATTCTTTACAGTGTACCAGTGTTTCTACTAATGCCAACAAATGTGTATTTTTACATTTGTTGCACTGGATGAAAAATATTTGCAGGTATGCGGTGTCTGTTTTTGTGGCCACGGGAAGCAGCTGCAGGATGGAATCGTCTGTTTTTATCCTGTTGATTTGTTAAACACGACTGCAAAAAGTGCTTGATTTGACACGTGTTGAACCTGCATACAAACACTGTTTCCACTGATTCTTGTCTTTGTTTAAAAAGCTTTTTCACATTTAAAATTCTTCTTTTTGTCATTGAATGAAGCAGATTTTATTTTGAGCAAAGACTGCATCTTTGAATCAATATTGGTCAAGACTCGGTCTGAGAGGCATGAAGGATTGTTAAAGAGTTAAAACTAGGGCCGGGCTTCTGCTCAAACTAATATTTTTCTCATTCTTTTGAGGTGAAAACAAATAAACCAAAGTTCAAAGACAAAAGTTACTTATTTGGCTCAACAACTGTACAAAAACCAGACATTTTTTAATATGCTCAAAAGTGACATATGGTCAAAAAAGTATAGTCATAATTTACAAATAATACAAAAATAACAAAACATAAAAATCACTTAAAGGATTAAAATTTTAAAAATCAACAATATCATATTTGATATTAATGATTAGGACTGGTTTCAATTTAAAAAAACAACAACTATGAAACGAGAAAATAATATTAATGTACAATATTTTTAAAGCCCGAAATTGGAAAGCACTTGGTTTTATGAGTGTGTTTAAGTGAAACCAGAGTCAAATTTCTTTTTATTTAAGATATTTTTTATTTATTTAAATGTGCACTTTATGGAGCTTTGATTTAAAAAAAAAAAAAAAAAAAAGGTACTCCTTTATACGGTATTTATGTTCACTTAAACAGTTTCAATAAAACAAACAAAAAAAATTCAGATATGTAATTTCACTTGATTCAAAGTAAAGCAAAAATCGAATTAAAAGCTAATTTAAAATAACCTGAGTAATGTCAAAATAACTGTATGTGACATCTTCACTGTAACTTTTAACTTGTTAATTTCTTATTAATTAGATTAATTAGGATGTTGTTGTTTTTTACAAAGGAGACAAATTCTGAAAATTGTCATTATTAATTCACAGAAAGCTTCTTTACAAGCAGAGAGGTTTAATAAACAATATCTGCTGCTCAAATCTGAAGTAGCAACACAAACTGAGGCAGGAAATGGAAAAAACCCTGAAAACCATCAAGTATTCCTGCCAAGTTTTAAAAACTCTTTTTCTATTACTGGCAGACAGATATTACAGGAAACTGGCAGGAACACGGCGTGAAGGAAAGGCAGATAATATTAGGATGACCTTGGTGTTCACCGCTTATTTATGGAGCGTTTATTTCCTGACAATCCTCAAAGAAAAAGAGAAAGAAAAGCTTTTCTCTGAACTGAACAGTCACTGACCTGTTTCCTCTCCTCAGACTGCGGAGCGAGAAATGGATGGACGTCCAGGTTGGAGACATCATCAAGCTGGAGAACAACCAGTTTGTCACAGTGAGTAAACTCCATCCACCAGCACAGCTATTCTCAACCTGGGGGTCCCGGCCCCAGTTGGGGCCCCGAGATGATTTCTGGGGGTCGTCAAATGATTTTGGAAGTCAGCTCTGTCTCCACTGTGTTAAGGTGTTCATGTGTTAATGTGTTTTAGTCTTTTTGGTAATTTCATGTCTTTTTTTGTCTTTTTTTCATCATTTTGTGCCTTTTTTTCTCGTCATTTTGTGTCTTTTTTTGTCATTTTTGTTCATTTTGTGTCTTTTTTTTGTCATTTTGTGCCTTTTTTCTCGTCATTTTGTGTCTTTTTTTGGTCATTTTATGTCTTTTTTTTGTCATTTTGTGTCTTTTTTTGTCATTTTGTGCCTTTTTTTCTCGTCATTTTGTGTCTTTTTTAGTCATTTTGTGTCTTTTTTTGGTCATTTTGTGTCTTTTGGTCATTTTGTGTCTTTTTTGGTCATTTTGTGTCTTTTTTTTGGTTATTTTGTGTCTTTTTTGGTCATTTTGTGTCTTTTTTGTGTGTGTTTTTTAGTCAATTTGTGTCTTTTTTTTGGTCATTTTGTGTCTTTTTTGGTCATTTTGTGTCTTTTTTGTATTTTTTGTGTCTCTTTTGGTCATTTTATGTATTTTTTTGGTCATTTTGTGTCTTTTTTTGGTCATTTTGTGTCTTTTCTGACAAATCCCAAAGTATCAAGTTCTTACTTTCCAAGGAGTCTCTGGCTTGCTGTAGTCTAAACATGTTGGAAACTGTTCCAATTGTGAATGAATCAGATGAGAAACCAGCAGCAGATGATGATGATGATGATGATGATGAATCTCTGTGTTGTGGTTTCAGGCCGACCTGCTGCTTCTCTCCAGCAGCGAACCACTCAACCTGGTGTACATCGAGACGGCAGAACTGGACGGGTTAGTTTGTGTTATTCTGATGAGAAAATCAGCTTGTTTAACCCCCTGGAGTCCTTCTATTTATTGAAAATACACATTTTATTTACAGTGATAACTTTATTTATATATGATATGTAGACAAGCTGAGAAAGCCAGTTAAAGTTAAATCATAGGAGCTTTTTACACAGTGTGCCATCTAGGTTTCTAGACCATTTTCAAAATGTGAATTTTGATCATGTTGCTGATGTTTTTATAGTTATTTATTTATTTCATTCAGTTTTCTACTGTTTTTGTGTGTTTAAATAGTGAAAAAATTGGTACATTTCCATTAAAACGTACGTCTTTTGTTTGTATTTTGGGTTCCTGGCAGCTTTATACTTTGTTAATTAAAATAAAATGAAAAATCTGACTGATAGCCAAGTTTGTGTGGAGAAAAAGGAGCCATGCATGTGATGTAAGGACAGACTGAAAGATGTTAAACAGAGACAGAAATTAATGCAGAGGAAGTTGACAAATTTGAACCAAAATCTCCTGGACTTTAGAGGTTTAATGTGCAAGTAAATCATCAACCAACCATCAACACTAGTGTTCATTTTGTCTTCTCGTCCTCTTCCTCAGAGAGACGAACCTGAAGGTGAGACAGGCTCTGACTGTGACCGGAGACCTGGGAGACGACATCGAGAAACTGGCAGCCTTCAATGGTGAGACTCCTCCAGGAAGGACAACTTTCTGCTTTCTGAAATTACACATTTAAAGCATAAACGTTGTGCAGTTTTATGACAAATAAAACAAAAGTGGCTCACTTTGTAGAGTAATTGACATTACAATCTACCAATCCTCATCCAATCATCCAAAAGGAGCCACCAGTCATGTCAAAGGTCTGGAGAAGGTTTTTATTCCGTTTCGATGGTTTCGTTCACCGATATGTATGTTCCTGGGGTTTTCTTTACTAAATGTTTATTTACAAATATCCCGGATCGTAAATTATGTAATAAATAATTAAAGCAAACAAATAAATGCTGTATTTTTCTATTAGAGGTTTTTATAAGTTTTTGGAAACCAAGCCAAGAGTTTTCTACAAAAAAAGACTTATTTTCATTCAAAGTAAATGCAAACATGCAGTCGTAGTAGTAAAAAGATGTGCATATATGCTTTAAGGGTTAATTTAACATCAAACCTGCTGTGTCTCCCCTCTCTCTCTCTGAAGGCGAGGTGCGCTGTGAACCCCCCAACAACCGCCTCGACCGCTTCACAGGAACGCTAACCTTCTCCGGTCAGAAATACCCGCTGGACAACGAGAAGATCCTGCTGCGAGGCTGCACCCTGAGGAACACCGAGTGGTGCTTCGGACTGGTGCTGTTTGGAGGTGGGGAGGAAAGAAGAAAGAAACTGTAAAAAAAACAAACTAAAGAAACAGACATTATCCTTGAAAGTTGGACTTTCGGATCATAAGTTACCAACATTTCCATTTGAAAAAGTAACCAAAAGGAAGCTTTAAACTTCACACTTTATTCTACATGTCTCATACTAGCCTGGGTTTACCCATGATGCCTTGCACGCTTGATTTAATTTCAAACTGCAATACAGCATGGTGTCCATGTCTGATTCTTAGCCCTGCTTTTAGTATCCAATCACAGAACGGGGAGGGACGGCAAGACGATGACGCGTACTACTGGACAGACGGAAGCTTGTAGTTTTGTAGTTTTCTTACGGATCTAGCTGTAGACAGTGTTCTAGAAAGTTTAGAGCCAAAGTTTAGTTTAAAAGAAGAACAACGTTTGGCTTTACACTCCTTTATCACCACCAAAAAGGATGTTTTAGGCTTAATGCCTCCGACAGGATTTGTCCAAAGCCTAATCTACCCGCTAGCCCCGCTACCGCTCGCTGCTGTAACCACGGTGATCTGGCTACGAGCCGGGGGACAACGGAGCCCCCAGAGACCACCAGCAGCTCGTCTATTGGCCATAAAATCAGTGGATGTGTGTGGCTGAATGACATGAGGGGGAATAAGGCGTAAAAATAAATAATCTTGCAGAAAGCGAGAACACAGCCGGTAGACTGTGAGCTGAAACTACGGAGCAGCCAGAGCCAGAACATGCTGCAGAAAAATGTTGCAGAAGAAGAAGTTTTGATCATTTTAGTCTCAAAGTAGAGATGCTAGAGGGCTAGTCTGGCTATGTAAACATCAATTTCTGTTGCTCTACATACGTCATCTGGTATAACTGATCTGATTGGCTAAGAGCTACCTACAGACGCTTTGATAGACATTCTTAGCGCCCAATAAACGGCTCCGGAGGATCGTGAACCACGCCTCCTCTACGGAGAAATGAATAGGTGGTCTCCAGACTAGATCCGATTAGTGATTAGTCTGGTGTTAGCCTGGCTAGTCTCATACAATAAGGAACAGTTAATCTTGTGACCATATTACGAAAGAGATAAGAGAAACAAAGCTGAAATTAAAAGTCTGATTTCTCAAATACACTCTAAGATGATTTTAGATGGAGATATGAGACTAGTTGGCGTCTTACTCGTTTCTCTTCCTCTTTTTTTTTTCTAGGTCCAGAGACGAAGCTGATGCAGAACTGTGGGAAGAGCACGTTCAAGAGGACGAGCATCGACCGCCTCATGAATGTCCTCGTCCTTTGTGTGAGTGCTCAAATAATGCAGCAGTTAATCTAAACTCAAGGGCGGCCAACAGGTCATTATTTACTAATTAGTGGTGTAGCGCTCCATCGCCAGTTCATTAACTGATTCTATTGCCTTTGAGGCTTTGGGATCAGTGCTAACAGTATAAATCAGGCCGACAAATAGAACTTGAGATAAGATTTATTACAAATTACAGTTCTCCTGATGCAATACAGCAAATACAGATTTCAAAATTTACTGCAACAAATTTACAGAAAAAATGACAAAAAAAAACGAAATTACTTAAAAATTACACAAAATTACTAAAAAAAGACACAAAATGACCAAAAAAAGACACAAAATGACTAAAAAAGACACAATATGACTGAAAAAAACCTAATCTACTTTAAAAAGACACTAAATGACAAAAAAGACACAGATTTACCAAAAAAATACACAGAATTACCAAAAAAGACACAAAATTATTTAAAAAAGACACAAATCGACATGCATTGACTGATCAAATAAAGATTTACTAAACATTTCAGATGCACCAGGAAACAAATAATTTTTGTGTAATTTATTTTATTGTGTTAATTTATAGACTAAAAGAACGTTTTGCTTACATTTGGCTTCCAAAATGTACCTTTAGCCCTTTTTCAGGGGCTTATTTGTCTTATTAGTCTCAATAGTTTCTATATATTTGTACTCCTACAGCACATACAGACCCCCCTGGACCAGCTCTCATTTTGAACTCAAAAAACATAAAAACACACACAAAAAAACAAACACAATAACACACACAAAACACACACAAACAAAAAACACAAAAACACACGTAAACACACCAAAAACATAAAAATAATTACAAAAACACACACAAAAACACACATAAAAACACAAAAAACACAAAACACCCAAAAACATACAAACCCCCCCACAAAAAAACACAAAAACACACAAAAAACATACACAAAAAACAAACAACACACAAATAACAAACAAACACAATAACACACACACAAAAATACACATAAACACACCAAAAACATTAAAAAATGACAAAAAAAACCACACAAAAACGCTCATAAAAACACAAAAAACACAAAGAAATAACAAAAAACACCCGAAATGTATCTGCCTTTTGTGTCTCTGTGCATCGACTGATCAAATGAAGAGCTACTAAACATGTATTTGCACATTTCTAGCACTTCAGATGAACCAGAAAACAAATAATTTTAGTGTAATTTATTTTATTGTGTTAATTAATAGACTAAAAGACCCTTTTGCTTATATTTGGTTTCCAAAATGTACCTTTAAGCCTTATTTAAAAACATACAAAAAACCCCCACAAAAAAAACACAAAAACATACAAAAAACACCAATAAAAACACACACAAAAAACACAAAACACACAAAAAATTACACAAAAAACAAACAACACACAAAAAAACAAACAAACACAATAACACACATACAAAACACACACACAAAAAAACACAAAAATTATAAAAAAAACACACATAAACACCAAAAACTTAAAAATAATTACAAAAAACACACACAAATCACACATAAAAACACACAAAAACACACATAAAAATTACAAAAAACACACATAAAAACTCACTCAAAACACACATAAACACACCAAAAACATAAAAAATAATTACAAAAAACACACACAAAAAACACATTAAAAAAAACAAAGAACTTACAAAAAACACACAAAATGTATCTGTCTTTTGTGTCTCTGTGCATCGACTGATCAAATAAAGAGCGACTAAACACTTCAGATGAACCAGAAAACAAATCATTTTGGTGTCATTTATTAATTACAGCTCTGACCTCTGACCTCTGACCTCTTTCCATGCAGATCTTTGGGTTCCTGGCCTTCATGTGCACCATCCTGGCCATAGGGAACTGTTTCTGGGAGCTGAACGAAGGCTCCCAGTTCACGGTCTTCCTCCCCAGACAAGATGACAACAGTCCCGGCTTCTCCGCCTTCCTCACCTTCTGGTCCTACGTCATCATCCTCAACACCGTGGTGCCCATCTCTCTCTACGTCAGGTACAGAAAGAATAAACACACAAAGCATCAGAATAACAAGATTATAGACGTGTTTCCTTTAGGGCATGGCTCTCAAACTCGCGGCCCTCGTGACGATATTTTGTGGCCCCCACCTTGATATGAAAGTTTAATGTGAGTTTTATATGAATGGCACTTTACTGTGTTGTGTGTGGAAGGTCCCTTTAATTACTTTTTTTGGCAATTTTGTGTCTTTTTTTGGTAATTTTGTGTCTTTTTTTAAATAATTTTGTGTCTTTTTTTTAGTAATTTTGTGTCTTTTTTTTGGCGTTTTGTGTGTTTTTTTTAAGTAATTTAGTTTTTTCTGTCATTTTGTTTATCTTTTTAGTAATTTTGTGTCTTTTTATGGTCATTTTGATACTGCCTCCAGCAGCCCCCAGGTAATTTGAGTTTGAGACCCCTATTGTAAACAAACAGAGATCGCTAAGTGAACACCTCCTGCAGCAGCAGCACATACACACTGTACTGCTACAGAGCTAACTGTTAGCCTGTTAGCACATACACACTGTACTGCTACAGAGCTAACTGTTAGCCTGTTAGCACATACACACTGTACTGCTACAGAGCCAACTGTTAGCCTGTTAGCACATAGACACTGTACTGCTACAGAGCTAACTGTTAGCCTGTTAGCACATACACACTGTACTGCTACAGAGTTAACTGTTAGCCTGTTAGCACATACACACTGTACTGCTACAGAGCTAACTGTTAGCCTGTTAGCACATACACACTGTACTGCTACAGAGCTAACTGTTAGCCTGTTAGCACATACACACTGTACTGCTACAGATCTAACTGTTAGCCTGTTAGCACATACACACTGTACTGCTACAGAGCTAACTGTTAGCAATCTGCAGACTGGACGCTAAGGGGTTAACATCACCTCCGGCTCTGCAGCTGGGAGAGACTGCTGCAGGAGGAATGCGCCACTTTGACTCGTTCTTACTCTTCTTAATGAGCCGCCGGCCCCCGCATTAAGAAGAGCCGAGAAGTCGCTAATTATAGCAACAAAGTCGCTAAGTTGGCAACATTGCTTCACCGGCTTTTACAAATGGCGCGTGTTGTTGTGGCGTCCAGTACTACGTCACATCCAATCCATCCAATCAGCAACCAGACTTTTTTCAGGGGAGAAAAAAGACCCTGCTCTTCTACAGGGATGAAAAAAGTCCAGACAAAATCCCACTCTGGACGGCTCGTATTCAAATTAGGGGACTTTCAGTGAGTGAGACTCGCCTCATTCCAGGTATTGCCCCGTAGTGTAAACAGCCTTTATATCTGCTTCTTCTTCCCTGCTGTACCTGGGTCTGTGTGCAGTGTGGAGATCATCCGTCTGGGGAACAGCTTCTACATCGACTGGGACAGGAAGATGTACTTCTCCAGGAACGACACGCCCGCCGAGGCTCGGACCACCACGCTGAACGAAGAGCTCGGGCAGATCAAATACGTCTTCAGCGACAAAACGGGGACGCTCACGCAGAATATCATGACCTTCAACAAGTGCACCATCAACGGAAAGTCTTACGGTGAGAGTCACCACAGTTACTGGCCGTTCTAAAGTAATTAAGTTGGTTTCTGGCTCCATAAATATCAGTGCATCTGAATATTTCAGCAGCCGAAGAGGTTTTTTTTAACCCTTTGGAGTTTGAGGCTATTTTGTCAGTTTGACTCCTTTTCATTCTGCCTGTATAAAAAACACTTAAAGATCTTTATCATGACGTGTTGGTATCATTTTTTTCAGCACAACCTCACCTATATGACCTGATTATTATTTTCATTTTGACTTACTGGATCAACATTTTGAACACAAAAAACCCACACATAAAAACACACAAAAAATACAAAAAACACACACAAAAACACACAAAAACACACACAAAGCACACATAAACACAACAAAAACCTACAAATAATTACGAAAAACACACACAAAAAACACAAAGAAATGACAAAAAACACAAAAATACACTAACACAAAATAATGCATTAAAAATGCAAACAAAAACGCACATAAAAACACACAAAAACACACATAAAAACACAAAAAATACAAAAAACACACACAACACCAAACACAAAAACACACACAAAACACACATAAACATAAACAAAAACATACAAATAATTACAAAAAACACACACAAAAAACACAAAGAAATGACAAAAAACACAAAAATACACTAACACAAAATAATGCATTAAAAATGCACACTACAAAATTAGAAAAATCTCTGCAAAATCCTGTTACTACACTTGGTTGAGGTGTTTTTTTTTTTACCTTTGCTTCGTTTTTCCGTTGTGACGTCATGAAGAAGTCATGCTCCGGCGCTTTTGTGCATCTTAGGGGTTAAAAATGAAGCAAAGTCTAATAATCCAATCCAACTTTATTTATAAAGCGCATATAATATATATATATAATATATATAATATATAATATATAATTATAAACAACCACAGAGGGCAAAAATGCTGTACATAGTGATAAATAAAACAACACAATAACAATAAAATAAAATAAAATACATAGCAAATTACATAAAGTTCAATAAGAAATTAATAAGAAAAGGAATAAGAAAAATGATGTATGTTGAATATCTGTCATCAATGTTAATTTATTCAAATAACAAATGATGAAAAAAAAGAAAGAAATATATCCGCTTCACAATAAAAAGTATTTAAGTTCCTCACTGTGTTGTGCTTTTTCTATATTCATATAAAACACAAAAAATACAAAAAACACACAAAACACCAAACACAAAAACACACACAAAACACACATAAACATAAACAAAAACATACAAAGAAATTACAAAAAACACAAAAAAACACTAACACTAATTTATTCAAATAAAAAATGATGGAAAAAAAAGAAAGAAATATATCCGCTTTACAATAAAAAGTATTTAAGTTTCTCACTGTGTTGTGCTTTTTCTATATTCATATAAAACACAAAAAATACAAAAAACACACAAAACACCAAACACAAAAACACACATAAACATAAACAAAAACATACAAAGAAATTACAAAAAAACACTAACACTAATTTATTCAAATAAAAAATGATGAAAAAAAAGAAAGAAATATATCCGCTTCACAATAGAAAAAGTATTTAAGTTTCTCACTGTGTTGTGCTTTTACTATATTCATATAAAACACAAAAAATACAAAAAACACACAAAACACCAAACACAAAAACACACACAAAACACACATATATTCATCATGGAGCTGGTTTATTAGTGTGTTTGGATAATAAAATCAATAACTTCTGTCTCTTCTATCAGGCGACGTGTTTGACTACACGGGTCAGAGACTAGAAGTCACTGAGGTGAGTTGTTCTGACCTGTAAAGGTAATTAAAGTCATGTGTGCGTGTCTTTTTTTACCTCGTTGTCTCTTTGTCTCTTTGTCTGCAGCACACGGAGACGGTGGACTTCTCCTTCAACCCGCTGGCCGACCCGCGCTTCCTGTTCCACGACCACGCCCTGGTGGAGGCGGTGAAGCTGGAGAACCCTGAGGTCCACGCCTTCTTCAGGCTGCTGGCGCTCTGCCACACCGTCATGGCCGAGGAGAAGAAGGAGGGTGAGCAGGGACTACACACACACACACACACACACACACTTGGATATTATCATTTTAGCTTTTTTATCTGATTTATTTTACCATATATATATATATATATATATATATATATATATATATATATATATATATATATATATATATATATATATTATGGCATGCTGTTCAGGAAATTATTGTACATATGGATTCAAAACCTTTCTATATATATTCTCAGGTTTCTATATATATTTTCAGGTTTCAATATATATTCTCAGACTTTTAATATATATTCTCAGACTTTTAATATATATTTTAATTCTATAAATATGTATTACTCCCATAATTAATTATGTTTTTATGAATGTGCAATGAACTTGTGAATACTATAATTAATAGATATAAAGTATATATATTTATATATGTCATATATATATGTTATATATATATATATATATATATATATCTTACATATATATAAATATATATATATATATATATATATATTTATATATGTATAAATATATTAATTATATTATATGTTATATATATGTTATATTATTATTTTTATAATATATAAACATACAAATATAAAAAATTCCTTGCAAAATATAATTTAATTTACCAACCATTTATCCTATATACTATAACTTATATATTAATTAATTATTATATTATTATTATTATTATTATTATTGTTATTATCGGGTGTTTTTGTTCACATAATTAATTATATGTGTTAATAATTTAATTTAGTATGTAAATTCAGTTTAACAATTTTAATTTATCAACATTTATCTATTATAACTTTTATATATTAATTGTATTTAGATTAATTTTACATATTCAATAATTGTATGAATATTGTAAATGTTTATTGCCATAATGAATTATATTGTTGTTATAATAATTTAAGTGTATATTCTCATTGCAAAATTTGGTTTAACCAAAACTATAAATGTAGCCAGAAATGACTTGTTTCGTCTAAACCTGGATTCATAATCCTGGTTGCTTTATTAAAGTTGACCTCAGAGAAGGATTCATCAACACAAACACCTCTGTGCTCTCCAGGCGAGCTCCTCTACCAGGCCCAGTCTCCTGATGAAGGAGCTCTGGTGACGGCAGCCAGGAACTTTGGCTTCGTGTTCCGCTCGCGGACGCCAGACAGCGTTTCCATCGTGGAAATGGGACGACAGCGAAGCTACGAGCTGCTCGCCATCCTCGACTTCAACAACGTCCGCAAGAGGATGTCAGTCATAGGTAATAACCTCTGAACACACTGCTGGGACACAAGGAGCTGTCTAGTGGCTTTCTAAAATGTATTTTCCCTTGTTTTAATTAGCAGAAGGTACATTTTACAATGCACATCCAATATTAAAACATACAAACACATTTAAACATAAACAAATATAAAAAATGAAAAAAACAGGAGAAAAAAACCCTAATATGGATAAATGAATTGTAAATAAAAAGGATGGTAAAAACAAAAAATAATACACTTAGGATTGATACGTTGTAAGTTGATATGTAATAAATATGCAGTTAAGGTATGAAGTGGTAATAAGAAAAAAAATAAAAATAATAATCTTCCTAGTGTGTGTTTATGAATGTGCAGTTAACTTATTAAAAATATAATAATATATATTAAAGTATATATAATAATTTTCCTATATATAAACGTACAAATCTACTTTTTAAAATGTTTAATATAAAATTATTATTATTATTGTTATTATTATTATTATTATTATTATTTATTTATTTATTTTTTTAATTATTAGTATTAGCTTTGAGTTAGTCCAGGAGAAGTCTTGCCTTAATTGCCATCTTGTACCAAAATATTAAGAAAAGGATCCCAAATCTTATAAAATTTAATTATTTTACTTGGTTTTTTTATTTTATAGATTTTTTTTTTTTTTACCAAAGTGTGTGTCATTCTTAACTGATTTTTCCTGATTTTGTCTTTTATTTTGGGCAAAACTGCAATTTTTGAACATTTTGTGTGTGTGTGTGTGTGTGTGTGTGTGTGTTTGTGGTACAGTCCGGGGTCCAGAGGGGAAGCTGTCTCTCTACTGTAAAGGAGCCGACACCATCATCTACGAGCGGCTGCATCAGTCCTGCAGTAAACTGATGGACGTCACCACAGAACACCTCAACGTCAGTAATATATTATTATTATTATTATTATTATTATTATTAATATTTCTCTCTCTTCATATGAATCCTTCTCTGGTTTTTTGCTGGATGTTTGTTTCTGCTTTGCCTGTGTGCCGATTCTTTCTTCCTGATGAAATGTGAAGTGTGTCTGTGTGTGTTTATAGAGACAAAGTTCATTCTGTTCTCCATCCAGCTGCAAACACAAAGTCATCCAAAGACTTCTAATAAGTAACTGAATAATAATGATAAAACTTTTAGTTGAAGATGATCAAATAAGACTAAAATGAGCTGAAGTTGTGTTTTGTTGTGGGTCATTTGAGTTTATGTTATTTGTTCCTGTTTAGTTTAGTGAATTTAATTTAGTGGGTTTTTAACATAGTTTAGTCTAAAAAAAAACAGTTTATTGAGCTGAGTTTCTCTTCGTTTATATCTTCAAATAGCATCAGAGTGTGAGAGTGTGTTTTGTGTGTGTGTGAATGTGTGTCTATGTGAGAGTGTGTGTGTGTGTGTGTGTGTGTGTGTGCGTATGTGTTTGTGTGCATGTGTGTGTTTGTGTGTTGCGTGTGTGTGCATACATGTGTGTGTATGTGTGCGTGTGTGTGTGACTGTGTGTATGTGTTGTGTGTGTGTGCGTATGAGGGGTATTTTATGCCAGCACACTATACTTAAACGCCTAAATCACGTCGCCTGTGCCAGCATAAAGTCTGATTAATAGGCGTGCTTACAGACACGCGTATTGCGAGTACACCAGATGACATGGGTGACGGGTGAAAAGTGCCACGAGCGAACGTAGTGGACGCCTGTGTGTGTGTGTAACGCGTGTACGTTAACAGTGTGTTACTCTGTGTAACAGTTCAGCTGTTACACAGAGTCTCAGCTTCATATGGTATTGTTTATAAGAAAGCACAACTTATAGATGAACTCCAAGCCCCCACAGAGCTGTCAGGATATTTCTATTATTTTCAGGCCAGTTTTTATTTTCTTGTTAACGAAATCTCTCTCTCTCTCTCTCTCTCTCTCTCTAGGTTTGAATGATATCGAATTGATATTTAATGATAGCAAGGGTGAAAGGGATAATTAAAATAATTTCAGCTACTTAAAAATAGTAGGCTAATAGTAAAGTGCAACGCTCACAGCCAGTTCCCAGCTTCGCGCGCGGACATACAGTTCAACCAGCTGTAATTAGGTAGGTTTACCTGCCTGCAGAAGCCGTAATCGCTGTCACCCCTGAATATTAAGTAGCCATGTGGACCTATCTAATGAATATTCAGTAGCCATGTGGACAGCAGTCCGTTCACAATATGATTCCATCGGATCTTATATCTACACTGTTTAACCCAATTCGGCACTTATGCACAGTCCCATTATGTTTTACAGACATTCGTAGTTAACTAATGAGGTAAAACATTTTGTTTAAGCTGCATTTTGCTGACTTTCACTCCTAAAACAGGCTAATTAAGCCTCCGGTTTTGGCCGGAAAAACGTTAAGTTTATCTGGTACGTACGAGATAGTCTTTCTCTTCATCTATAAGTTGTGCTTTCTTATAAACAATACCATATGAAGCTGAGACTGTGTAACAGCTGAACTGTTCTAGGCTTACACGCGTTACACACACACACACAGGCGTCCACTACGTTCGCTAGTGGCACTTTTCACCCGTCACCCATGTTATCTGGTGTACTCGCAATACGCGTGTCTGTACGCCTATGTAGAATTGTACTTAACAGTCACGCGGGTCTTCATGTCACGTATTTGAGGCGTAGTTCACCCGTCACGCAGCCGTCACGTAGGCGTATGTGCAACAACGCGTGTACAGCGTCTGCGTGACGCCTACGTGACGCCTGTCTGTCCATTGAAAGTGAATGGAATTTACACGCGCACGTTAGACGTTTGATGTCATCGCATAGGCGCTGTACACACGTTTTAGTATAGTGTGCTGGCATAAAATGCCCCTCATAGTGTGCGTGCATGTGTGTCTATGTGAGAGTGTGTGTGTGTGTGTGTGTGTGTCTGTGTCTGTGTGTGTGTTTGTGTATGCATATGTGTGTATGTGAGACTGTGTGTGTGTGTGTGTGTGTGTGCGTGTGTGTGTGTCTGTGTGTGTCTGTGTGTGTGTGTGTGCATAAGAGTGTGTGTGTGTGTGTGTGTGTGTCTGTGTGTGTGTGTGTGTGTGTGTGTGTGCATAAGAGTCTGTGTGTGTGTGTGTGCATAAGAGTGTGTGTGTGTGTGTGTGTGTGTGCATAAGAGTGTGTGTGTGTGTGTGCGTGTGTGTTTGTGTGCATGTGTGTGTGTTTGTGTGTTGTGTGTGTGTGCGCGTGGGAGCGTGTGTGTGTGTTGTATGTGTGTGCATACATGTGTGTGTATGTGAGAGTGTGTGTGTGTGACTGTGTGTATGTGTTGTGTGTGTGTGCGTGCATGTGTGTCTATGTGAGAGTGTGTGTGTGTGTGTCTGTGTCTGTGTGTGTGTTTGTGTATGCATATGTGTGTATGTGAGACTGTGTGTGTGTGTGTGTGTGTGTGTGTGTCTGTGTGTGTGTGCTATGAGGGGTATTTTATGCCAGCACACTATACTTAAACGCCTAGAATGCGTCGCCTGTGCCAGCATAAAGTCTGATTAATAGGCGTGCTTACAGACACGCGTATTGCGAGTACACCAGATGACATGGGTGACGGGTGAAAAGTGCCACGAGCGAACGTAGTGGACGCCTGTGTGTGTGTGTAACGCGTGTACGTTAACAGTGTGTTACTCTGTGTAACAGTTCAGCTGTTACACAGAGTCTCAGCTTCATATGGTATTGTTTATAAGAAAGCACAACTTACAGATGAACTCCAAGCCCCCACAGAGCTGTCAGGATATTTCTATTATTTTCAGGCCAGTTTTTATTTTCTTGTTAACGAAATCTCTCTCTCTCTCTCTCTCTCTCTCTCTCTCTCTCTCTCTCTCTCTCTCTCTCTCTCTAGGTTTGAATGATATCGAATTGATATTTAATGATAGCAAGGGTGAAAGGGATAATTAAAATAATTTCAGCTACTTAAAAATAGTAGGCTAATAGTAAAGTGCGACACTCACAGCCAATTCCCAGCTTCGCGCGCGGACACACAGTTCATTAAGCACCAGCTGTAATTAGGTAGGTTTACCTGCCTGCAGAAGCCGTAATCGCTGTCACCCCTGAATATTAAGTAGCCATGCGGACCTATCTAATGAATATTCAGTAGCCATGTGGACAGCAGTCCGTTCACAATATGATTCCATCGGACCTTATATCTACACTGTTTAACCCAATTCGGCACTTATGCACAGTCCCATTATGTTTTACAGACATTCGTAGTTAACTAATGAGGTAAAACATTTTGTTTAAGCTGCATTTTGCTGACTTTCACTCCTAAAACAGGCTAATTAAGCCTCCGGTTTTGGCCGGAAAAACGTTAAGTTTATCTGGTACGTACGAGATAGTCTTTCTCTTCATCTATAAGTTGTGCTTTCTTATAAACAATACCATATGAAGCTGAGACTCTGTAACAGCTGAACTGTTATAGGCTTACACGCGTTACACACACACACAGGCGTCCACTACGTTCGCTAGTGGCACTTTTCACCCGTCACCCATGTTATCTGGTGTACTCGCAATACGCGTGTCTGTACGCCTATGTAGAATTGTACTTAACAGTCACGCGGGTCTTCATGTCACGTATTTGAGGCGTAGTTCACCCGTCACGCAGCCGTCACGTAGGCGTATGCGCAACAACGCGTGTACAGCGTCTGCGTGACGCCTGCGTGACGCCTGTCTGTCCATTGAAAGTGAATGGAATTTACACGCGCACGTTAGACGTTTGATGTCATCGCATAGGCGCTGTACACGCGTTTTAGTATAGTGTGCTGGCATAAAATGCCCCTCATAGTGTGCGTGCATAAGAGTGAGTGTGTGTGTGTGTGTGTGTGTGTGTGTGTGCATAAGAGTGTGTGTGTGTGTGTGTGTGCGCGTGTGTGTGCGTATGTGTGTGTGTGTGTGTGTGTGTGTGTGTGTCTGTCTGTCTGTCTGTCTGTCTGTCTGTCTGTGTGTGTGTGTGTGTGTGACCCTCCCTGCACAGTGTTTGTTCATTTATTTTATTTATTTATTAAACTTCTCTGTGTGTCTGTGCAGGAGTTTGCAGGAGAAGGTCTGAGGACTCTGGCTCTGGCCTACAAAGATCTGGACGAGGAGTATTTCAGCGAGTGGAAACAGCGCCACCATGAGGCCAGCGTTGCCATGGACGACCGGGAGAGCAAACTGGACGAGCTGTACGAGGAGATAGAGAAGGACCTGCTGGTAGGACGAACACCTCACACCTCCCTGAAGCTGACAGTTTGACTTCTGTTCCTCATGTTGATGATGAATGTGAATGTTTGCGTCCAGCTGCTGGGAGCGACGGCCATCGAGGACAAACTGCAGGACGGAGTCCCTCACACCATCGAGCAGCTGTCCAAGGCCGACATCAAGGTCTGGGTCCTGACTGGAGACAAACAAGGTACGGACAGGGACAAGAACAAGTGTGTGAACCCTTGAAATCATCCAGTTTTCTCAATTAACTTGTGATAAGTTAAATATGTGTTTTTATTCTGGTTGCACATACACTAAAAAGGTATCAAATCGAGCGTGTCGGCAAACGGTTTTCAAATTATTCTGCAAAAATACGCCAAAAAATCCCCCCAATGTTACCCTATGGAGAGGCTAGAGTGGATGACATCATCGCTAGAGTCTAGAGGGAGAGAAAAATATGTCAAGAAATATTTTGGAAACTGCGTTCGAGGCCGCAGATACCACTCTACAGAAATAATTTATACATAGAAACGTAGGAAAATTAGTCTTCTCCCTCACAATCCTCTGGTAAAGCTGTCAGAGTTATAATTTGGGCGTACGATGCAAAGATGCGCCACCAACACCACCAACAGCCTCATTGGCTCCCATATTAAAAACACAGGAAGATTTCTGAAAAAGGGAGATGTAACAGTTTTTTTAGATCGCTCTAACAAAGCTATTTTTTCATTTTTCTTAAAAAAACAAACATATGTAGACGTTCAGGAAGAACTGAGGACGCTAGAGTGAAGTCGGATCAATGATAGGTATTATGGTTTTGCCAAAAATGCTTTCTGTTCGAGGCCAGAAATTCCAGTCTGTCCACCTCTGTTACGGTACATTGGCAGTTGGTGGCAGTTAATTCTGTTGATTGCTCTGCTCTGATTGCCTTTGATCTTTGATGTGATTACAGTTACAGATACACACATACACACATGTGCGCACACTCCTCAAGATACACATGGTTCAAACACACACGCACACACATACACACATACACACACACACACACACACACACACACACATGCACACACATTTTGAGGTTAAAGGTCATAGGTTGCTGTATAAATAAATACTTGAAAAGGAATGCTTGTTGTTGGTGTGCTCCTTGTATATAATATAGTATCATAACATTACTAGTATTAATTGTTATAAATCTCTGAAGAATCTCATCATAGTGTACACACACCGGCAGTAGCCCCGTGGCCCTTTCAGAATTTCCCCAGAGGAAATTTTCTAGTTTTTGTTATTGTCATTATAACTTGTTGATGTTACACATGTCTTTTTCTATTATCAGTTTATTACTTTCGTTTTTTACTTATGAAATTATAGGTGGAGGCTTTAAATAAGCCCATCTGGGTTTTCTGCCTCTCCCTGCACTTTACACTACTGTATATGTTATCTTTGTCATATTATGTCATTCTAACTGTGCAAATAAACTAAAACCTAAAAACCTGCTCAGAGTGCTTTTAGGTGCTTCAGTTACTTCTTATTGGTTCCCTCGTGTGCCACCTCATTTTTTTAAAACAAACCTTGAATCGTCCTGCATCCTGCTGATCTGCTGCTACTGTCTGATTGGTGCTGTTGATCTTTTTGGTGACAGAAACTGCAGAGAACATCGGATACTCGTGTAACTTGCTGCGGGAGGAGATGAACGAGGTCTTCATCGTGTCGGGGAACTCTCCTGAGGACGTCAGACAGGAGCTGAGGTCAGAGGAGGAGGAGGAGGAGGAGCCAACATGGTCTCACAGGAATCCGTGAAATAGCCACAGATTTGCTTAACTCAAAATCCGTGGAATAGCCACGGAATCACTAAAATTTCCATGAGATTTAAAGTGACCAGTCTACAAGAAAAAAGTCGCAGATTTAGGAGATTAAAAGTGGCCAATCTACAAGAAAAAAGTTGCAGATTTACTAGATTAAAAGTGGGAAATTTTCGAGAAAAAAGTCGCATTTATGAGGAAAAAAAGTCGGAAAAATAGTGTTTTGTCTTTTTACGTAGATTTGCCTTTTTAATCTCATAAATTTGCACCTTTTTTTCCTCTAAATTTTACCCCCCTCCCTTGGGTCCGTTTTTTTGTTTTGTTTTTTCCTTCTTGGCCCTAATACACCGTGATAGTTTGCTACTAAAATGTCAGCCATAAGAAATTTATGACATTTAAAGTGGTTAATCTATGAAAGAAAAGTTGCAGATTTATGAAATTAAAAGTGGCAAATTTGCGAGAAAAAAAATCGTAGATTTATGAGATTAAAAGTGGAATATTTTGCGAGTAAAAAGTTGCAGCTTTATGAGGAAAAAAGTTGCAGATTTATTAGGAAAAAAAGTTGGAAAAATAGTGTTTTGTCTTTGTCAAGGAACCTCAACACACCACGAGATTTTCCCCATAAATCTGCAACTTTTTTTTTCGAAATTTTATCCCCCTCCCTTGGGTCTGAATTTATTAATTTTTCCTACTTGGCCCTAATACGCCATCATAGTTAGCTGCTAAAATGTTAGCCATAAAAATTGAATATGTCGATAATTGGTGAGTTCTTGTTTTGGTGTTTTAAATTTCCGTGAAACTGACACGGATTTCACTACAATGCAAGTTAATGACAGTCATATCCCGTGGCTATTCCAACATACAAAGTGATTATGTACATTCACTGAGTGAATATTTAGAAAATAAAACATTCAATCAAAAGAAGAATCAAAAGAATCAAAATCCATTTTTATGCAGAAACTAAGTCAAAATATTGATTTTTTTTTCACTAAAAATGAGAGAACTGTCCGCCATATTTTTTGTTCTGACCGCCGGAACCTTGAAAGTCACGTGACTTGGAACAAACCAATAGGAAAAATTTTTAACTTGCATTGTAGCGAAATTCGTGTCAGTTTCACGGAAATTTGAGTGATTCTGTGGCTATTCCACGGATTCCTGTGAGACCAGGTTCTGAGGAGCAGAGCTCACTGTGAGACCTTTCAGTAAATCCTTTTATTCTTTGTGTTGTGGTGGAGCAGAGATGCCCGGACCTCCATGAAACCAGCCGAGGACTCGGTGTTCCTGCCTGAAGCTGCTGTGGGTAAAGGAGCGAAGGTGATCACAGACGAGGTGGTGGACGGAGAGTACGGCCTCGTGGTCAACGGACACAGCCTGGTACGCCTCTTTACTCCTGTTTATTATTTATAAACTTGATTTATGACCACACAAACTGACCAAAAAAATACACAAAATTACTAAAAAAAGACATAAAATGACCAAAAAATACACAAAATTACTAAAAAAAAGACACAAAATGACCAAAAAAATACACAAAATTACAAAAAAAAGACACAAAATGACCAAAAAAGACACAAAATTACAAAAAAAAGACACAAACTGACAAAAAAAATACACAAAATTACTAAAAAAAAGACACAAAATGACCAAAAAATACACAAAATTACTAAAAAAAAAACACAAAATGACCAAAAAAATACACAAAATTACAAAAAAAGACACAAAATGACCAAAAAAGACACAAAATGACCAAAAAAGACACAAACTGACCAAAAAAATACACAAAATTACTAAAAAAAAGACACAAAATGACCAAAAAAGACACAAAATTACTAAAAAAAGACACAAAATGACCAAAAAAGACACAAAATTACAAAAAAAAGACACAAAATGACCAAAAAATACACAAAATTACTAAAAAAAGACACAAAATGTTTAGAAAAAGACAGAATAAAGTGATTTAGAAGACGTTTTTATTCCAATTTTAAGTTTTTTTTTGGTTACTTTTTCTAATCTCAGCATCTTATCTTGTTTAAAGACCATATGAAATGTTGTACTTGAATGGGTGATGTGTGAAGTACAGTTATTGCTGTAGGCTATTTTATACTAGCGCCCCCTAGAATTGAGCCCCAAAAACAGGTTTATCGTAGAGACATGAAATTTGGCACATGCATGTATCATGGGAAGATGCACCAAAAAGTCTCAAGAAGCCATACCCAAAAACGAACAGGAAGACGGCCATCTTGGATCGAAAATGGCGTTTTAGACGTTTTTCGCCACTTCCACGCCGCATACTTTTAACAACTAACAACTTCGGACTTGTTCAGTACCATCAAAAGGCCTTTGACATCAAAAGTTATTAAAAGCTTTGCAGGCCGCCGCACTATGGGGGCGTGGCATGGCGGCAAAATACGGCGTTTTTTCATAAAACATGAGACCTTATAACTTGACCATACATTGTCCAATCTGCCTCAAACTTGTCATGCATGATGATGGTTCATCACTGAACAGTTCTACATAACAATATTTCATAATTTCCCGCCCTTTTTGATTAGCCACGACCCCTTTTCCCAACTAATGAACCGTTTGTCGTAAAGACTTGCATGTGGTGTCAGTGTACTCAGCAGAGAGTCCTTGATTACCTCGCCTCATTTCTTGTTTATTACCTGTTATTGGTATTTCAGCCCACTGAAGATGTACAGTTATATATTATAATATTTCCAGCTGCCTTTCATCGTCTCCCTCCCGTTCCCGTCAGGCGTACGCCCTGGAGCGCAGCATGGAGCTGGAGTTCCTGAGGACGGCCTGCATGTGTAAAGCGGTGATCTGCTGCAGGGTCACTCCTCTGCAGAAGGCTCAGGTGGTCGAGCTGGTCAAGAAGTACAAGCAGGCGGTGACGCTGGCCATCGGAGACGGAGCCAACGACGTCAGCATGATCAAAGGTATCAGCAGGTTATCAACAGTCATATGAAGCAAAAACAAAGAAATCTCCACATATTTAACCCTCTCTGGTACAGTGTTGCCCTCAGGCAACATTCCCATTTTTGGCCTGTCAAATTTCTACAATGTATCTTTTTGAGTGATGTGATACTTTAAAAAAGAGGGAAGAGTATAGGGAACCAATAGTAATGCTTTAATTTGTCACATGACCTCCAGGCGGCCACTATTTTTGACACTTTTTTGCAGACTTTTCCAAAGGAAACAGCTTTACCATTTTGCGCCACAAAAAATCACTCAAAACATCAAAACAAAGAAAAAAGTCACTAATTTATCAGATTAAAGTCTACAAGATTAAAAGTTGCAGATTTAGGAGATTTAAAGTGGCCAATCTACAAGAAAAAAGTCGCAGATTTACTAGATTAAAAGTGGCAAATTTGCGAGAAAAGTTGCAGATTTATGAGAAAAAAAGTTGGAAAAATAATGTTTTGTCTTTGTCAAGGAACCTGAACACACCACAAGACTTTTTTTCTCATAAATCTGCTAGTTTTTTCTCGTAGATCTGCCACTTCAATCTCATAAATTTGCAACTTTTTTTCTCTAAATTTTACCCCCCTCCCTTGGGTCCGTGTTTTTATTTATTTTTTCTTACTTGGCCCTAATACGCCGTCGTAGTTTGCTGCTAAAATGTTAGCCATAAGAAATTAATATGTCAAATTTATGACATTTAAAGTGGTTAATCTATGAAAGAAAAGTTGCAGATTTATGAGATTAAAAGTGGCAAATTTGCGGGTAAAAAGTTGCAGCTTTATGAGGAAAAAAGTTGCAGATTTATTAGGAAAAAAAGTTGGAAAAATAGTGTTTTGTCTTTGTCGAGGAACCTCAACACACCACGAGACTTGTTTTCTCATAAATCTGCTACTTTTTTTCTCGTAGATTTGCCAAAAATCCCTTAATGAAGCTTCAAGTTACAGATTTTTTTTCTGCCACCTTAAATCATAAGAGATATTCTTTAACAGATAATATTTCTAACACCCTGCTCCTCGTCTTCTTCTTCTCTTCGTCCACCCAGCGGCTCATATCGGCGTGGGTATCTCGGGCCAGGAGGGCATGCAGGCGGTGCTGTCCAGCGACTACTCCTTCGCCCAGTTCCGTTTCCTGCAGCGCCTCCTGCTGGTGCACGGCCGCTGGTCCTACCTGCGCATGTGCAAGTTCCTGCGTTACTTCTTCTACAAGAACTTCACCTTCACCTTCGTCCACTTCTGGTTCGCCTTCTTCTGTGGCTTCTCTGCACAGGTGAGAGAGTGAAGGAAGGAAGAAGGGAGGAAGAAGAGGAGAAAGGAGGAAAGAAAGATGCAAATAGGCCGAGTTGGACTAAATACTGTAATACTGTTAATTCTCTGAAAAATAAACTCTCAAAGTCGCCAAAAATACCCAGTTTATCATAAAAATAAACAGGCATTATCATCAGAATTTGAACTTTCCAACAGTCCTTGAATGGATCATATGTTATAGAAGTTTCTGTTATAAAAAGTAACCAAAATGAAGCTTGAAATTGTGATATTTCTGTCAGAATCACTTTATTCTACAAATATAAAATGTCACCAAAAATAAACTGTTTAAATACACCGTTTATCATAGAAATTAACTGTAAAAACAGGCATTAATGTTGGAATTTGAACTTTCTAACAGTCCTCAAATGGATTATAGGTTACAATAGCTCACTTAAAAAATCTAATCAAAACGAAGCCTAAAATTGTGATATTTCTGTCAAAATCACTTTATTCTACTTATATACAATTTAGCCAAAAAAATAAACCGTTTGTAATAACTAGATCCTGTTAAAAAACATTAAATTCTGCTCCTCAGAGACATTTTGAAGACATGATTGATTCTGCTGAAACCAACGGTCACGTGACAAATATTCACTTAAAATCTGTTTACAC